>NC_057799.1:206364487-206649629 GCF_018294505.1 Triticum aestivum
CTCTCCTCCTCCCCGCCGCAACCGCCGCCCTCGCCTGAGCCCGCCCCGACGAGATCCGCCGCCGCTGCCGCGCTTCGTCTCGTCGCCGGGGACCGCCGACGCCGCCGCCATCCCCTCGCCCGCGCCGCCCACTGGCTGCCGCCGCCGCCGCAGTCCGCCGCCACCGCGTAGCGCCGCCGCCCGTCGCCGGACTCACCGGAGCCGCCGCCCGCTGTTCGCCGTCCCGCCGGCGGTTTTCTCCGCCTAAACCACCAAGCCGGCCGAACCGGTATAACCCCGATCCGGTTTTTTTTACTCTTCGGTTTTTCTTTTTAGTCCGGTTTAGTTTTTTTGTTAGATCTATTCAATGAACATTCTCTGTTTAGATCCTAGTTAACGAACGTTCACTATTTAATTTTTTCTTTTTCTGTTATTTTTGGCCAGGGACCCGTCTGTGAATATTTTATTTACAAATTAGCCCCTAATCTTCAAACGTCTATAACTTTTTACTCGTTTGTCCAAATCCAACGAAACCAACGCCCACGTCTTCGTTATGATCTCCTCTATCCAGTAAAACAACTTAAACATGTTTTTGAAAGTTTTAAAATTTGAATTCAAACAGATTTGTATTCAAACTTCTTTTGTTCATAACTTAAGTTCCGTAACTCCGTTTGAGTTGATTCTTTTTGCAAATCGAAGGTCTTGACCTAAACTTTCTGATAAGGCCAAATTCACATTATTTTGGTACTGTTAGAAATTGTTTTATGTTGCAAGAGTTATTTGCTAGGTTTTGATGTTTCCCGAATCGTCTTCTTCGTTCTTTCTGATCTTTCGAGTGATTGCTTATGTATGGTTACTATTGCTTGCTTGCGATAGATTGACCGGAGTGTGACGAGTAGATCTATCAAGAGTTTTGAGTGCGAATCATCCTCATCATCATTGCAGGCAAGTAACACTTTGATCATATTTTCCATACCCAGTTTTATTGCATTAGATCTACTCCTCAAACACATTGCATGATTAGGATCTAATTAAACTGTGGGTATTGGGAAGTAGTTGAGGTAGTACCTATTACCTGTTTTATTCTATCAAACCCTTGGGAGTTACTTCTACGTTGCTTTTATTATTGCCATGCTATGCTCGTAGACGTGGATTGGGTTTGAGTGAAATTCATGACAGATGTGAGATTGTTAATTAATGGTTTACTTAAGGTGGCAACTTAAACTCACATCTGGGTGGATTGAGGTACCTGGGTATTCCAGGATTGCCTGTTTTTCTTTTAGACCGCCACCCAGGTTCAAAGGGATCATGAGATTATTCATGCTAGAAACTTCCGTGTGCACCCGCAAGCTATTATGGGCTCTAGCATAGTTGACTAAGTTGTGTGAACTCTTACAGTGGTAGACTAGCAGATGTAGGGGAAAGTAGGTGTAACTGTCTACCCATACGTAAGGTGCAAACACTTCTGAAAGACTGTGTCTTGGTCATCCGTTACTCAAACACCATGTAGTGCGAGTAATCCAACGGAGGAGATCAAGTCTTGTGGGGAAAAGTGCACAAACCTCTGCAGAGTGTATAAACTAATCATGGTTAGCCGTGTCCCCGGTTATGGACAACTTGAGTATCTAGTACTTGGATTATCATGTGAATCTCAACACTATGTTACTTTAATTAATCTTGCTGGGTTAATGATGATACTTAATTGGGATTGAGATGCTGTCAACCATCTCAATGTTTCACAACCACCATGATAGTTAAATAAATTTTATTCCTTTGAAGCAGGGAAAAATTGGCTTTTCGCAAAAACATTATAACCATAGAGCTTTTCCACCAGCCATATATGCATGTAGTGATAGCCTTTGTTCATCATTTCTCTATGGTGTGAATTTGCCAGCATATTCCATGTGCTGACCCGTTTTTCGGGCTGAAACGTTTCATGTTGCAGGATATCTTACGACGAGTAAGGGATACGTTAGGGTTACGATTTCTACACTCAACTTTGCCATTGGTGTTGATGGGAATCCACAACCTTGTTACTTCCGCTATTTGGATTGAGGTAATAGTATTTACGTTATTTCATACATGTGATTTACCTCTATTATAAATCCTCGAGTACTGTGTGTGTCAGCATACCGATCCAGGGATGACACTTAAGCACAGAGACTTGATCCATTCGGGTCGGGTCGCTACAATAACTGTAGTAAGTGCTATGGTAGAATATGAGTAGGCCCTATCATATCTGTTTTCCTCTCATTGTTACATGATGTTTGAACCATGATATATTGCTAGAATATGAAATCCATTGGCTTATTTTTTTAACTTGGGGTATGATTATGACCATGGCATTGCAATTCTCTGTCTATGATATGTGTCACTGTTATAATAATCTTAATTCCACACATACTCTGAACATGATTGTTTATTTTTGTCCTTTTGGTCTCCAATTTGAATTGTTGCAGCAGACGCAAATGCGCTGGCCTTCATGATTCCAGGACATGGAATCATACCAGCCGATGGGTGGTGGTTGATCACTCGTTTAGCTGACGGCAGTCATTTGATGCTCATTTGCATGTACCAAATTGACCAAACCATTTCATCAAACCACATGCAGTACAATGCCTGGGGCGTTCGTGACATTGATGGCTATGGCTGCTTCATGTTCGAGAAAGATCCTAGCTCCGTTGGGCTAGGCGTATTCAACTGGAGGCGGGTTTACAGCCTCGGCAACCACTCCATGTTCCTCTGGCTCAATTATCCGATCATCCAACCAATCATCGATCATATCACCGACGATGATTACCGTGCTATGCAACTTCCATTCGCCAGGGGGAACTGTGTTTACACATCATACCATGGGTTTCATGAATCACCATATCCAGAGATTCGTCGACACAGCTTGTTGCCAGATAATCTTCAGTGTGTGAAAGGCATCACGCTTCCATGTGATGGATGGCTTTTGCAAACCTGACATGCGGCGATGTGGGTTCATGCCAACAACAAATATGCACAACTTGATTCGTACTGATATCTAGACTGAGCCATGTATCCTGCTGCTGTAGCATGACCCTCTTTTGTTGGATATTATGTACTGTTGTTAGTTTGAAGAACTCCACTGGTTTGAAGGATAGATACCTTTCTGGGATCAAGTGCATCCTAACTCACCTGCGTAGGATGTACCGAAAATGATGATGGAGATGCTGTGCAGAAGCCATATATATATATATCAATTAGGCTTCAAGTGTGTACTTGTTGGTGAAAGTGTTGTCCAATGGGAATTATATTTTGTATTACTCATGTAGCCTACAAAGTCTGTCGCATAGCCTTGTAACTTCTTACCCCATTTCTAAATTTGTACTAGTCCTCTATACCATATATTGCGCTACTCGTACTACTACCTCCCTCCTGGTTTACTGGCCCCCTTAGTAATTTATGTCAAATTTTGACCATAAATTTCACTGACTAAATGTTAATGCATGTCACAAAAAATTATATCGTTTTATTTGTATTTGAACATAGTTTCCAATGGAATAATTTTCGGTGACATGCATTGACATTTTGTTAGTTAAACCTATGGTTAAAATGTGACACTAAATACGACTAGTAAGTAGTACAGTAGCAGTACTAGTATAGGTCGGTCAAATTATTCATCATGTCCTCACATTGAATTGACGTGACAACACGCTGCGCGTGAGGTGGCACAAGAATTAACCGATTGATCATACATTGAGTACCATATAATTGGAATTAACCGATGCAACTCCAAGAAGGATTGGCCGGTGCTGTCGGCTGGCGTCAAGTTCGATCCCATGGATCAGGAGCTGATCGAGCACCTTGAGGCCAAAGTGAGTGCTGCGCGAGATCTCACCCTCTCATCGATTTGTTCATACCAACCATCGATAGCGAGCACAACATATGCTACACCCATCCTGAGAAACTTCCAGGTAAGACACCGATCGGCCGTCTACTTGCACAAACATATTCCTTTGTTTATAGCCCTATTTTTCTTTTTAGACGCAGACCTAGTGAAGCAATTACAATTTGACAGTTAATAAAAATTGAAACAAGTGACTGCAACATGCCAAAGATGTTATGAAAATGCCAACTACGTACACTAAAACCTGTATTCGACAATACTGCAGGTATCACACTGAGTGGCCTAAGCAAGCATTTCTTCCAGCGCAATTCCAGGGCGTTTAAAAGGGGCATGTGGACGTGTCGCAAGATACAGTCGGAGTGCGGCATGCATGCAATGTGGCACAAGACCGGCAATACCTTGCCGGTGATGGTCAATGGCCAGCAGACGGGCAGCAAAAAGGTTCTGGTGCTGCACACCAACAAGAACTTCGACCATTCCTGCAAAAAAAGGAACTTCGACCAGCAGAGGACCTGGAGCAAGAGAAGGAGCGGGAGCTGGTCCTTTGCAAGATTTTCTACTAGACGAACACTAGGGCCATGACTAAAAAGATTATAAGTTAGTTTGGTATTGGTACTTGTACTACCTTGTCGTTCGCAAGTTGGTATTGCTGTTAACGATCTTTCGGTTTGAACTTGGCATTTGCTTCCAACAATCATGCCAAGGGTCAACGTGGATATAAAGCTGAATCATTTGTTTCGAAGTGAATTTTCAGGCACCTGATTTTTATTTGATGGGTAGCATAAGCACTTGCCGTTCGAATTCCTAGTTCTCCAAAATTTTCAAAACAAGTGCATGCACTTATTATCACGATGAAAAAACAATATACCTGCTGCATCCCAGTTATCAGTCTATACTTGCAGAATTCTCTTGTTTATTGAGCAGGTATATTGTTTTTTCAGGTCGAGCAAGTTTCAACTGGGCTGTAGACTACCCAGGCTTGGTTTTGTTTTTAACAGGCCTAGCTCATGATGACAATGGGGCACAAAGATCCAGCAGGTATCTACTGGCCTCTGGCCCGCCAGCGTTAGTTATATTTTGTCTTACAACATCCGCAGGCAGGTTTTTTACTAAATCAAACACACAGCCCAGTCCTATTTTCCTCTTGAAACGCCATGTCCTACTTCCGTTTTCTAATCTCTACCTATAGTTTTACTAGTTCATATACACGTATCATTATATTGAAAATACATAAAGTTCCCTTTTCATATTTACATCCTTATTTTTGTTGTTGTTTTCCCTCTCAGCGCTGATTTTTTTACCACTGGTGTCATGGATTTGTCACAGCAGATGTCCTTAGTGTCAGGATTTAGTCGCGAGGCCAATGCATCTATGTGTTAGCTTGAGAGGGGTTGATCGGGATGAGAGACGAGAGGCGGATCAACACACAAGACAAAGATTTAGACAGCTTCGGGCCCCGAGAAACATCATCCGGTAATAGCCCTACATGCTGTTTGTGGCTAGGTCTCATTATGCTCATGAGGGAGTTGCTATATAAGCCGGCTCCCCTTTAGTTGTGTCTAGTCTTAGAGATTATTTCTTGCCCTCTCTTGGGGTGCCCTGCCCCTCCTTATATAAGTTGAAGGCGCGGGTTACATGACTAGTCCTAGTAGGATCAGGATTACTCTATTACAAGTGGAGCCCTAGTCTTGCTTCCTTTGTAAAGGAATATTCCTTATGCTTTCCTCTTAAGCCGGCCCACTATAACATGAGCCGGCCTTCTGGGCCTTGGGCCTAGTCCTCTATCTGACCCGCCGTTGGGGCCATCAGTGAGTCGCCAGGCTCGTGAGTCGTCAGACCAGTGAGCCGCCCGTCTCCTGAGTCGCCAATCCTCCGACGGGTTACCAATGAAACGCCAAGTCCCAGCCGGGTCATATATCCGTCCAGGTCATACCGCGGGGTATATCCCCGACATTAGCCCCTAGTTTAATTTGGATTTATCCATGTTAAACTGATCCTGCAAAATAACTCAAGAACAAATTTGACAGGTTGTGCTCGGGGTTAAATATTCTTGTAAGCCTGCACCTGATCATCCTTAAGTCCTTGCCATTTCCTTCTTCTAAAAAAATCTGGGTTAATAGGCCAGCCTCATAATCAATTTGTTGACATTGGTTTCTCCCAGAAAAATATTGTGAAGAATAATTCATTTGATTCAGCTCCCAATGCTTAACAAAGATATTGGTCTTGAAATACTCATCTGATTTTCAGCTGGCTTAAAGATGTAGAACTTGCTGGTTTATCATTGCCAAAAATATCCGGTTTGTAAATCTTGATAGCACCGGGTCGTAATTGTTGCTAACATTAAGCTTGAAAATGTACCACCCTTATATGCATATCACTTGTAGCCCCCAAGTCTTAAGAAGGGAGCATAGTAACAACTTAAGACTTGCTTCAATATAAATGTCACAACCTTGAAGAAACCCAGGTTGTTCATCTTAGTCACTAGTCATAAACTGAATATTCCACATATGTAGCCCCCAAGTGCCGGGTTGTCATGCTTGCAGCAACCTGGGACTTGTAATCGCCTTATGCTCATAAAAACTTCAACCAGTGTAGCCCCCAAGGGTCGGGTCATTATGCAATAATGAGCAGGGGCTTTGCAGATATGATCATTGAAAATAACATGATATGATGTAGCATTCATCGCAGGGCTTAAACCCACGTCCACAAGGTTAAGAGCCTTGTGCTTTACCAACTGAGCAATGGACCCTTCAATATAATGGATTTAACTTTTGTACCTTGAATTTTTAACAGGAGCAATTGGTAGCCCCCAAGGGCCGGCTCATTACAATGTGATGAGTCGGGTCTTCAATAATGGAAGTAAAAATGACTTTGCATTAGCCCCCAAGTGCCATGGTGCATGCTGGCAGTGACATGGGACTTGCATATTTGATGTAATCTCAACTTGAATAATGTAGACCCCAAGTGCCGGGTCGTAAGCCTGCAGCGACTCGGGACTATTCCTTCCATTGTAGAATAAATCATATCCATTGATAAAATAATAGCCATTGCGCTAAAGCGACTTTGAAAATCATAATACTGGTTATTGATAACCATAATAAAAATCCAGCCATGTTGGCTATTCAAGATTTGAATAATATAATCTGGTATGAAAACCTCAATCATTCAATATCATCATGAAAATCCAGCCAATTTTGGCTATGAAAGATGTGAATACCTTATCGGTTGACAAGTACATCCGGAGTTTAAATACTCGGCGGCTCTTGGCCGATGGCGACTTAATGCGCATTCGTTGTAAGCCGGAATTTTTATAACCCGGCGGCTTATAGCCTTTGAGAAAATCTAGAATGGATAACCATTTTGATGATGATCTTGAACTTAATCATTTATATATGTCATAGTTCTGCAAATCCTGCACAGAGTTTAAACAACATATGCCCTGGTGACTTAACGTCAAAAGCCAGGGTGGGTAACAACCCAAACATAATATAGTCTTATGCAATTATGGAAAAGACTAGCATTAAGGCTACTTAAAGTTAAAACCAGGCAACTTAAAGGCGCACAGCCACTGAGTTAAACCTTCATACAAACCTTATAAGCCGGACCTCACATAACCAATCATCGTTTTAACTTTGACAAGTTCAGGGTCTATATAAGATTGACTTGTCAAAAGTACGGCGGGTCGTTCCAGGATTACCTGGGCGGAGTGGCAGACTTAAAAAGGCAGGATAACCCGGGTTTTTAGGTGAATACACCTGGCTTCCAAGCCTGGCTTTTAAGCCTATTACAAGGGTAATAAAAACTCTTGTCCGTTGAACAAAGAGCTCCCAAGTAACATTTTATTTCAGGCATATAAGCCGGATCAACAAGGTAGTCATAGCTATGCTCGATGAGCAGGAAGCCCCCAAGTGATATATTTCTAAGCTGTGCTCGCCGGGCACCTATGTTTGAGTTGTGCTGTGCAACAAACTCTCTTTGGTCCCTGTAACTCGGGCATCAAGCCTCCAAGTGATTTGTAATAAGGCATGTAAGCCGGAGCAAGAGGGTAAGCACAGCTATGCTCATTGAGCAGGAAGCCCCCAAGTGACCAATAAGATAAGCCAATAAGGCAGGATACCTATGTTTGAACTGCGCATCATGGCAGCAAGCTCTCTTTGGCAACCTTTAATTTTTCTGAGAACTCGAACTTGCGAGAGATGGATTCTTTTTGAACCGGACGTTAAACCGGACACTGAGAGCTTCAAAGATTTATGGGAGAGAGATGTCTCTTGAGCCGGATTTTAAACCGGAATCTTCATTTTGAGCCGGAAATTTTCTGACAGCCTTTAATTTTTCATCAATATGGCAGCAGCCTCCGGGACCGGGTTATCTTCCCCTCCAATGATCCAGAGTTCTTGAATTCACTGAAACCGGCCAATTTTGCTGAGTCATATCATTGTAGCCCCTGAGTCTCAAGACGACTCAAGGAGTTGGCTTGAGATTCTTCATATTTAACCGTGATATAAACCGGTATGAGTCATTCAACAGCTCAGTGATATAACAGTCCCTTTTGCAGTAGACAACTTGTCCTGCATTGGAGAACTTGCAAGCCAGAGTAATTCTCTTTTAAAGAAAGCAATATGTAATATAAAATATACTAGATGGATTTCACCTGATATGTTAGACCAGAAATTATCCACCGCGGAGTTGATGATCACCACGGTGAAGCTGAAATCAATCACGGCCGAGTCGGCCGCGGGAGCAGACAGATGAGTCGGCCGCGGTGTTGTAAGCCGGTGCGGACGGGCGAGTCAATCGCATCGTGTTGATGTAGACTGAACAGCAAAGGCTGCGGCTTGCCCATACATTAGTTGAGCATTATGCCACAGTCAGATGCTAGTGCATGATAATCGTGGCGCGAGCTATATATCCATGACACGACCATCGCTATTGCAGTGAACAATTGTCCTGCATAAAAAATCATCACAAGCCAGAGTACTTGTTCTTAAAGAATTTAATATGTGCTATTAAAATAGACTGAATAGATATCACCTGGTACATCTGAACGCCAGATGATTTTTGTGTGGTCCAGTTTGCTTGGATATATGGACGCCCAGCAGTGGCATAGATGTGCATACTACTACTGCTAGCAACAGTAGATAGCCCCGAACTTGTTTTTTGCCACGATCGACCTCCTTTTTTTGACAGAAGGAAACACTTGTTTCAAGGTATTTTCAGTGACATTGGGGTCAAGACCATCAAATATGGTGGGTTGGCCAAACTGGCTCCTGGCGTATTTGTACTTTGGAGTTGGTACTCTCTCCTGAACCCACATTGCCTTTCTCTTTGCAAACTTCACAATCCCATAATCCCTTGAACACATTGTCCTCTTGTTAGTTACAATTTTTCCTCCCTTCACTGAAGGGTAAAGGACCCTGAATGTTTCGTGTAACATGTAGTCTACAATATCACCTTTCAACTCCCCAATAAAGACTGCATTAGTCCGTAGTATTATCACACTCTTCACCAGCACTGGCCTAGTTAAGTCTGCACACCAGCTCAACATCGGGCATCTTTTATCCACTGACTGTGTGAAGAAAACGCCCAGCAGCTGTACGGACAGCAAACTTGACCAAACCATAACCCTGAAACTGTCCATTTTACTTGTTACGCATAAGCTGAACAGATTGGACCTCCCCAGTATCGGCGAAGTAGCAGCCGATGTAGAACACGGTGGCTTCAAACCGCGTGGAGCAGTGGCGGCGACCCAGGAGACAGGCGCGTGGGCAGTTGTGGCGCGACAGAGCCAGCGGGAGACAGTGCGCGGGTGCCGGGTTGGAACCAGAGGCGGTGTGATGCGGCGGCAACTTGGCCTAGCCGCAGCGAAGTTGGTCCGCAGCGAGGCGGCTCGGCAGCGGAGGCGCGCCGGCGGAGGCCGACGACTCACCGCGAGGCCTGTGTGAGGGCGGCTCTCACCAAAAGTGGAGCAGCGACGCGGGCGGCGCTCGACGACTCGGCCTGCTCAGGGTCGGCTCGGAGGTAACGGCGGCCAGCGGCGGCTTGACGCGAGGGCCCGCGCGGGAGGTGTGTCAGAGGCAAAACACGCCAGCGATGGTGACATGTAGCGGTTTTGGCAACACAGAAGGCGGAGGCGGCGGCTCAAACCTGTTTCCGCGAAGGCCGCGCGAGGCCCGGGCCACTCGGAGACGAAAACCGGCGACTGAAGTAGCGGCGGCCTGCGGCAGTGAGCCGACAGGTGGGCGCGACCACCAGAGCCGCACGGGCGTGCGATCGAGCGCCGAGGCGAGGGTGCACAGCGGCGGGCATGGAGGCGAGCCACGGCGGCGGCTCGATGAGGAACAAGGTGCTTGGGGTGACTCGGAGATGGCGTCAGGTGGTGACTCGGAGGTGGAGACGGCCGGCGATGCAGAGAGGAGGCGGCTTAACGCACCAGTGTGGCTCGTAGGCGGAGGCAGGAGGCGCCGGCCAGCCACAGCGATAGGGCGACTCACTGGTCGACCTCGTAGCAGGGCGAAAGATCTCGGGCGGCACCATGACATGGGAGCAGCAAGAATGGCGGCTCAGGGGAGGCGAGGCACGATGACGACTCGGACTGGAGGTGGAGTCAGCTCAACCGCTAAGGTGCGCCGGCGGAGACCAGCAGCTCGGGGTCATGGCGAAAGCGGCTCAGAAACGATGGCTTGAACGCGTGGTAACCCGGCGGAGACAAGCGGCGGCTCGGGCAGGCCGTGAGGATGGCGAGGCGGAGGAGGTCCACGGCAGTGCGGATGCGGAAGACCTGCTGCGGCGTGCAGAACGCAGCGAGGCAGGGGCGCGCCGGGCGCAGATGCACGCCTGCGCAAGTGGAGAAGAGCGGAGGTGGTGAGGTGAAGCCGCGCGGATGCGGCGGCTCACGGCCGGCCTGACGGGGATCGGTGGAGCGAGATCGGCTCGATGGCGGAGACCGAGTCTCCTCTTTCCTCTCCCTTTTTTTTCTTTTTTTCTTAGTAAATTCCTTTACGGATTCACCTCGATACTTCCTTTTGTGCAGCTCACGCGTGTGTTTGACATGAGCTGGTGTACGACAGCTGTAGCAGAATTTTTGTTGGTCTCGGCGAGATGCGGCAGTAGCTACGGAAATCGATCTCTCTCAGATTCGACTTGCAAAGGCAGCGGCTTATGGCGCAACCCTAAATTTTTTCTTCAACTTCAATCTCATGGATTGTAAAATCTTCATCTAGAAAATTGAAAACTCCTAGATCCCTGGAGAGATCCCTCCAAGAACTCATCACCACCGTGTGCAAGCCCCACGGTGGGCGCCAACTGTCGTGGATTTGTCACAGCAGATGTCCTTAGTGTCAGGACTTAGTCGCGAGGCCAACGCATCTATGTGGTAGCTTGAGAGGGGTTGATCGGGATGAGAGACGAGAGGCGGATCAACGCACAAGACAAAGATTTAGACAGCTTCAGGGCCCCGGGAAACATCATCCGGTAATAGCCCTACATACTGTTTGTGGCTAGGTCTCATTATGCTCATGAGGGAGTTGCTGTATAAGCCGGCTCCCCTTTAGTTGTGTCTAGTCTTAGAGATTATTTGTTGCCCTCTCTTGGGGTTCCCTGCCCCTCCTTATATAAGTTGAAGGGGCGGGTTACATGACTAGTCCTAGTAGGATTAGGATTACTCTATTACAAGTGGAGTCCTAGTCTTGCTTCCTTTGTAAGAAAATATTACTTACGCTTTCCTCTTAAGCCGGCCCACCATAACATGAGCCGGCCTTCTGGGCCTTGGGCCTAGTCCTCTATCTGACCCGCCGTCGGGGCCACCAGTGAGTCGCCAGGCTCGTGAGTCGTCAGACCAGTGAGCCGCCCGTCTCCTGAGTCGCCAATCCTCCGACGGGTTACCAATGAAACGCCAAGTCCCAGCCGGGTCATATATCCGTCTAGGTCATACCGCCGGGTATATCCTCAATAGCTGGTTTTCCCTTAAACCAACTCAATTGTCCCACGTTTTGTTTGCTTACAAAAACAAAATGATTTTTTGGCAAATCAATAAGTTCTTAAAAAATTGTTTATCATTTCGGGATTACAACAGTTCGGACTCCACCAAAATATGCAAAATAAGGTTGAACTTTTTGACCGTGGTCCTGGGCAGAAAATGGGTTGTAATAAATTACTTAATAATTAGCAAATGGGCTGCAAATTATTAAAAAATAGCAAATGGGCTCTATGTTGTCTGCCAGAGATTTGGAGGCTGACTTGTGGGCCTACTAAGTTCATGCGTACACAAGGTTTCTCAAAAAAAGAAACTTAGTCAACAATCGACTCTACCAGTGTCAGACTGTTAGATGTCAATCTAACGGCAATCGTGCTTCTTTAGTCTCTGATCTTCCTGCTCCAGCCGCTCAAACCAGTGCCGGCGGAACCGCCTGCTCGCGCCTCCCGTGGCCGGCTGTGTTGCCGGGCAGGCCTCACGGCCCCACCATACTCACATCCCTGGCCTGGCTATCCCTCTACTCACCCACACCTCCTGTTATTTTCCGGCGACGGCAGCCAAACCAGTCAACCCTCGTACTCCCCACCACGTGGGCAGCCACTGTTGTGTCTTCCCCGACTCAGTGTCGTTCCCTTCGTAGGCCTCGCCGTCGTCCACCGCCCTGGTGCTCCCGGCGCGGCGTGGTCAATTTGGTCAACGAACGACTTCCATCGGAAGAGTACTGTATGTGGAGAGGCTGACAGCTGGGTCCATGGCCGCAGCAAGGAAATGCCTCCTTATTACGCGCAAAATAATGATTCCTCCACCTGACAGCAGGGACCCACCGGAAGGGCCACCGTATTTCGCAAAAAAATGTTTCCCCCTGACTGCTGGGACCCACTAGCTACATCTTCGCACGCAAGGAAGTGCGTCCATATTATGGGTAAAAAATGATTCGCCCCTGACTACTGGGACCCACCAGCTACATCTTCGCACGCAAGGAAGTGCCTGACAGTCGGGACCCACCCGGTCGAAGCGTACGTAGCGTTGTCATTCTGGTCGCGAACGTGTACGTACATACTGGTCAATGTAGAGGCGCGCACGTGTCGTAGTAGAGGCGCGCACGTAGCATGTACACGTACATACAGTGGCCAGGGTGCAAGAAAGAAAATACGGCCACGTACGTACATACGGGCGGGGTCTCGAACGCCTACTCGCGCATACGTACGGCCAGGCCTCATGTACATGGCTGGGTCGGAACGGAGAAACTGCATCGTCGTCGTGTTGATGGGGAGGCAACGGAATGCGTCGTGTTCATCGGGAGGCAATGGAACACGTGCTGTTCATCGGGAGCCAACTGGCTTGGACGGAACAGCTGATGGAAACGAGGCCTGGCGTACCGCAGAACGGAGGAAACGACCTTATGTTCGACCAGCCACGGTCGAAATGGGATCCTGTTCATCGGGAGGGGTCTGGCGTACCGCAAAATGGAGGAAACGGACCTCCTACGGTCGAAACGGGGTCCTGTTGATCGGGAGGGGTGTGGCGTACCGCAAAACAGAGGAAACAGACTTGTGTTGGAGCGCTACAGTCGAAACGGAGGTCCTGTTCATCGGGAGGGGTGTGGCGTACCGCAAAACGGGGACTCCACGAGATACTGTTCATCTCCACCGTCGACTGCCTGCACGGGCTACTGTTCATCCACCGTCGACCTCCTCCAGCGTCCACCTGCGATTGTTCATCCACGGGCTCCTGTTCATCCAGTCTCCACCGCTCCTCCACCGGCTACTGTTCAACCAGCCACTACAAAAAAAATACACTTCCGTGATGATACGTGTTTGTCACAGTAGGTCGCGTTTTTTGTCATGCATGTACATCCATGACAAATTTATGACAGAATCAAGATAGTCATACCTGTGCTATCGTAGAAGTGTTCCATGACATTACCAAAATTATCATCACGGAAGTGTCCACTTCCATGACGATAAATCGCGCGTCACAGAAGTGCTTTCGTCAAGGGTGATCGACAGGTGGCATCCACCGTAACGGAACGCCGATAAGCTATCGGGTCGGGTTTTGGATCCGATAACCCGTTAACAGCCCCGACCAATGGGGATTTTCCACGTGTAAAATCATCATTGGCTGGAGGAGACACGTGTCAGGTCCGCGTTGGCACAGGTGTCACTCATCCAATGGGCGAGACGCGCGTATGATATGTTGACACGTGGACCGGCCCATCAAGTTTAAATGGGCCAGCCCAACTGAAGGCCCACAAGATTTTGCGGACCATAATGGGCCGGCCCAACTAAAGGCCCATGAGATTTTGCGGACCATAATGGGCTGGCCCAGCTAAAGGCCCACAAGATTTTGCGGGCCATAATGGGCCGACCTAGGTAAAGGCCCACAAGATTTTTGTGTGCCATAATGGGCCGGCCCAGGTAAAGGCCCACAAGATTCTTGCGGATCATAATGGGCCGGCCCAGCTAAAGGCCCACGAGATTTCGCCGACATTAATGGGCCGGCCCAGCTGTAGGCCCACAAGATTTTGAGGACCCTAGTAGGCCGGCCCATTAACTGGCTGCCATGTTTTGGGCCAAATGCCGGCCCATATTTGATCCGGTCCATTAATGGCCTGCCACAATCCGGGCCTAATAGTGGCCTATATGAGATCCGGCCCGTTAAAAGCCTACCACGTTCTAGGCCAAATTACGGCCCAGATTAGGTCTGGCCCTTTAAGAGGCTTTGGGCTCAATTATGGCCCATATCAGATTCGGCCCGTCAACTGGACACTATGCTTTTGGGCCCACTTGCTAAAGGCCCACTTAGTAATTCGGCCTGATATTAGTTTTGGCCTGTTAAAGGCCTGTTTAACATTTCGGCCCTATATTAATTTCGGCCTGTTAAAAGCCCGTCATATAGTTGGGCTTAACTACCGGTTTGCATTCGGCCTGCTCGCAGCCGATATCTGATTGGGCCAAACAAGGACCGAGACAATTTTGGCCTGTTAAAAGCCCGTGATTTGATTCGCACAATCATGGGCCGGGGTTCATTTCGGGCTGCTGCCGGCCCGTGAGCTATTCGGCACGTTTCAGGCCCAACCTACATCGTGATTGCATGACGGCCCGATTATGTACCGTAATTTTACGGTTTGGCCGGTTTACTGCGAAGACAGGATATATATACAGTAAAATAACTGCAGCATCGTGAATAAGAAAAAACCTAGACTATACAATAAAGAAATTACGGCATATTACATCCACTGGGCATCAAAGTTCGCCAGTAGGATAATAAAGCACAAGCAGACAGCAGATTACATACACTGGACATCAAAGATCGCCACCAGTGCAAATAAACACGCCGACAAAATAATATACAAAACCGACAGCACTTCAATAGAGTTCAAGAAAGGTTAGCCCTGCTGGGGAGCTGCAGCACAAGCAGCTGAGCAAGATGATGAGACTGCGCTTGTTCAACACTTATATCTTCCTCACTCTGAAAGATAAACAAGCAGACAGATGGCAGGTTTTGCACATAAAAGTATCAGTGCTGACAATTCATCACATTTCTTACTGACGAATAAAGTGACACAGTTTAAAATTGCATTAACACAATATGGTATTGTTCAGGTCAAGACATGGCAGGAAATGACATTGTGAAGGAGTTGGCAGCTTCACGACACCACTGGATTACAGATCAAGAACTCATAAGTATCAATGGTTAGTGTGTTGTCAATTTATACCATTTCAGATTGGCAAATAAAGAGATGGTTTAAATAATAGTAGAATGATATGACATTGTTCATAGTTAAGACATTGCAGAATATGACATTGTGCTGTAGTGGGTAGGTTCACCACACCACTGGATTACGGATGAAGAACAGAAGCATACATGCAGTGCAAAAGAAGATCACTTGCTCTGTATAGTTTAATTTACATAGTATGAAGAAGGAACTTGGTTGTACAACTGAAAACTTAAATTGAGAAAGGACAAACTTTTGTTTATGAACTACATAATAAACTTTAAACATGCAATTTGATGCAAACACCAAAAATAAACAGCTGTTGCAGTCATGCCTAACCAAATATATACAACAAAGTTTGAAGGCTTGAGATGGACAAACTTACATTATTGGTGAAGACAGGCTCTATAAAGGCCTTGTCCATGCTGATGGGGGGGGGCAATTCAAGAAGTTTACCACAGAATCTTCTTCAAAAGCATTGCCTTTATTCTACATTTTGTTAAGAGTAAATATAGATGTGATAATATACGAAAAAATGGAGAATATTTAAGATAAGATGAAGAGTGATGCTACATAACCAAGTAGCTATAAATGTAAGTGCAGCGATACAGGCAAAAGGTACAACCAAGAGCAATGCACAGCTAAACTTCTTCAGTACCAACCTTATGGTAAGAGTAAATATAGATCTGATGTGTAGAAAATGGAGGGCAAAGGAAAATAAGCTGCAGAGTGATGGTACATGAACAATTACCTGTCATTATAAGTACACTGATAAAGGACAACATTTACTTACAAGAACAATGCAGAGCTAAAAAAACATTGGCATTGGATATATTCTACACTAATGTAACCATTCATACAGATCAGATAATTTGGAGCGAACAATTGATAAGCAAGCTATCATGCATACTGCTGTCACATAATGAACCAGGTATGTATGCAAGTACAGTGATACAGGACAACAGGTACTAACAAGAGAAAAGCAGCGGGCAGCATATTTGTGATATCCTGTCGTTCTTGTCAAACCGGAATTCTTCTTTGAGCAGATTTCCTGCAAAAAAGATCCGTAAGGCACATGCGGAAAAGTAGAAGTTCAAATTGTCATGTGATTTCATAGACAGTACCTCATCCTGGGAACGAGACCAGTGCATAACAAGGTTTTTCCATTCAATGTCTTCTAAATTTAGCACATGAGACTTCACCAGAAATTCGTTTATAGACTTGCCATCAAAGTGTGATTTCCTCAGGTAACACCGATACTGCTGCAATGCTTCCTTGAAAAGCACAAGCAAGCTTTGCTCGTCATGACTATCTAGATTGACCCTCGCCTAGTTACAACAATGTAATGTAAATCATTGATGTGTTCAATCAGCAGAAAACAGGAAAATAATAACCATGAATAATAGCACTTACACGTAAGTTGGATAGGAAGATGTGAAAATGGTGTTTGTCTTCACAATAATCTTCCCATGATGGGAATATATGCACATAGTCCCTAACAACATTGAAAGCATTGTCTTTTAAACTGGGAATAAATGGAATGGGGTTCCAATCTGCAGGAATTGGCCGTCTCTGCAGTTGGGATAGGTCTTCGGCCGGTGGACTTGCTGTACTTTTTGCTGGAGTGGGATTTTTCTGTGGTACAGCTGGTGCTATGGCAAATGAAATCGGTATACCTTTTGCTGGAGTGCAGGTCCTGTGTGGTGGGGCTAGTGGTGTGGCCAGTGAAGTATGGGTTCAGTCTGCTGGAGTCGGTCCTACATTTTGTGTCACTGGTTGTACAGCCAATATAAGTGGGGTGCTGTCTGATTTCTCCGGCACCACCACGTTTTTCAAGGACTTTGCTCGTGCTCCTTCAGGTTCGGCAATCAGCCTCTTCCTTTTTGATGTCTGATGCACACGAACAGCATTTGAGTGGAAAACATGGTATGATGACAGATGGAATATGTATTGATAATGGATGGGCATGGCATCTCGACATATATGATGAGTAAACTAAGCAGATGGCGGTGCAACAAAGTAGAAGAAATGCAAGACAACATATGCAAGATACCCGCAATCAATAAAACATTGCCAAATTAGAATAGGCACCTTGATGGGTGAACAGGACAGGCCATCTGCCTTTGACTCCTCGAGGTTAGAATAGTCATTAGGATCATATTCTGAACAAGAATCAACAGGTGGGGAGCGTATGAGTTTCATTGCATCCAGAATGGCACTCAATGCCTTGGTGCCAATTTTGTAAGTCATTGCAGTGTTTAGCTTCAAGAGTGGACTTCTGCTAGTGCGACACAAAGCAGCTACACAGATCATAGTGTAGATATAACGGGAAAACCTTAAGCATCAGAGTAAAATCAGCAAAGTGGAACTTGCTGGAATATATGTGCTAGTATTGCCGGTACGGCTAGAAAGGCTTCGGATACCAGCTCTCTTCAAGTGAAGGTGCGGTACTGTTAATATCAGTGTAACTCTCAAAGGCGACACAGCTCCCCGCATTTCCTTGCTATTCTTATAGGATTCAAGTGGGCAGGCCACTACAAATCCTATTCCTATGTTTACAAGATCCTACGAATCAAAGAGGCTCAAAGTGTCCATCACAACCGACCGTATAGACCTCTACACTGCAAATGTCCCTGCTCATCTTCAGTACAAGGAACATACTGTACTACTATCATACTCCCTCCGTTCCAAAATATAAGTCTTGGTAGAGATTTCCACTATGGATCACATACAGATGTATCCAGATACATTTTAGAGTGTAGATTCACTCATTTTGCTCCATATGTAGTCCATGGTGGAATCTATACAAAGACTTGTATTTAGGAACGGAGAGAGTACATATTAAAGAAGAACGGAAGAGGAACATGGTAAAGAAGAGCAAGCAGATTTTGGATAATAAAATGTTGGTTGCGCAGTGCCCACACATGATGAACCAGAGCGCATTAAGAATGCAACTCCCAGCTGTCTCTCGACCATTTCAGGCGGTTGGATGAAGATCCTACGTCTCCTAACCCTTCTTCTTCCTCGTCTCTGATTCTTCCCATACAGAACACCGCACGGGCCGCCGGCCGGACCACCGGCCCCCACCGCCTGTGTTCCTCCGCCACCCCACCCCACCCCCGCCCCAACCCCCACCCGCGTCGAGTTTTCTTCGTTCGGCGAGGCCCCACAACCACCCGAGCCCCTTCGATCGCACCGGCGAACTCCGGCGAGCTCTGAAAAATCGACTGACCCAATTTTGAAATTTAGTCTACTGTGATTTAACTAGTGTGGAATATAAAAGGGGAAAACCATAAGCATTGGGAGTATAGTGTTGAGCGTGCCATGGCGGATCTGAAGGTGCAAACCGGACAAAGGCAACTTCGCAACCAAGACAAGAAATCAGAGTAAAGCAGTGGCGATCTATTTTCTTGCTGCGATAAATAAGTTGAGCAGATACGAAAGAGTACCGCCTCTGGTGCGGCGCCGTGTACGCATCTGCTGAGAATTTGACGGTGCTGCGGTAGCGATGGCTGTCGGCGGCGTGGAAGCAGATCTAGGAGGGTAGACGGTGGCGGCGGGGCGCGGTGGACGAGACGGTCGTAGGAGCGGCGCCGGCAAGGTGGACGACGGCGGGGATGAAGCGAGAGGACGGGATGCAAGGATCCCGGTCCGAAGCCGTGGATGAGAGAGGTCGATCTCTTGTAATGGACGGCGGCGTCGGGGTATCAGCTCCGGCATGGTGGAGGAGGACGGCGGTGGATGGGGTGGCGGACGGCGGCGGACGGAGGAGGGTGGGGTGGAGAGGGTGTTTTGGCGCCCACGGAGTACGAATGGGGAAAAGGGAGGTAGAGAGGAAGGGGGGAACCATGTATTCAGGGCGCGCTTGTCTCAAATGCGAGGAAATTTACAAACTTAGCCCCCGTTTCAAATTTCTACTACATCACAGCAACATTAGTCGGTTGGGGATAGGACGGTAATCTCGCATACACCGAATATTTGCCGACGAGAGTTTGTTTTTGGCGCCCACCGTGTATGAATATGAATCGGGGAGGGAGTCGATTTCGGCCGAGGACACACTGTGTTTTGGCGCCCACCGTGTATGAATCCGGGTGAGAGGCGGTTACGTCACGTTTGGGTGAAATTACAAACCTACCCCTATCGAAACCTATAGAAATCCAGCAGATAGGCTTTGCGTGGCAGGGATAGGCAGTAGTGATTTCCATCTCGCAGATTTTGGTTTCGGGCGGTTACTGCGACTTTCCCCGCTTCGTTCAAATTTTGCAGAGTGCACGTTTACCGTGCCAACTCAATTCGAATCCCGTTTGTATTCTATTTTTTTCGGGCGGGATCCATTTTCAATTGGAATTACATTCTATATACATCATTTTTTATATATACTTTCAAAAGCACAACACCATTTATACATAAATATGGTTTACAAATGGCATGATCTCAGATTCATAAGGTTGTATCCATCAATTTGGATTTTCAAATATTTGAAACCACTTTATGTTGAAATCCAATGTATGCATTCCTCGCTAACTGTCTCCAATTAATGTGTGTTTCATGCGGGTTTTTTTTACTTCTCAAACATGTATAATGTGTTTCACACACGCAACATATAGTGTAATCCCGTTTAGACATTAATTGCATATAAACCATGCATTGTTTGTAATTGAAGAATCTATGGATCACCAATATTGATAAACTATATAACATTACACGTGTGCCCAAATTCAAATGAATATGCATGTTTGATACACCAATTTGCGTTATGATATTATCGATGTCGTGATCTCCAGTTTAAATATTTGAATCCCCTTTAATCCAGATATTCGTCTCATATAGCTATCACTCATGCTTATATAGGACTATCTCTCTGGACCTATACGCGTTCATCGTCTCTCAGGTATCTCTCGTGCTACCTGTATGTCGACAATGATCTTTTATCTTCGTAACACACTGACGGTACTCTCTCCCTCGACCTTCATCACTCTATCTCTCTCTAAGTATATCTCGCTCCCTGCTATGTGTCTCTAACTATGATTCTCCATGTGGAATCTCTTTCTCTCACACAAACACAAAACTTTGTCTCCCGGGGTCTCATTTCTCTCTACTATTCCCATGTGTGCCACTCGCACACCCCTCATACAGAGATGTCTTTCGCTCCTTAGATATGAGAACCTACGACTCTTCCTCTTCAATATCTCTTTCTCACACACAAACACAAACTCTGTCTCCCAGGGTCTCATATTTCTCCATTGTTCTCTTGTATGTCGCTCACACACACCCTCTCTCCCTAGAGATATCTTGCGTTCCCTCGTATGTCTCTCTAGCTATCACTCTCGTTGTGAAATATCTTTCTCTCTCGCAGACACAAAACTCCGTCTCTCTGGATCTCATTTCTCTCTGATATCTGTTTGTATGTGACTCACATGCACCCTCTCTCTATCTCTCTCACACCCACACACATAACCCAGCCTTCTGATCCACTCGACTCCTATCTCTAACGCACACTAGCTAGCATCTTTATCTTTCTATTTATCTGTTTCTCCATCAACCTTCTTTCTCGCCCTCACTCTTGATTCCTATCACGCACACTACATATGTTTCTCTCTACATGCAGTCAAGTGCCCTCTCACACACATATATAACTTCACCCTTTGAACCACCCGACGGTCATCTCCAACACCCAAACTAGCGGATGTCCCTCTAGCTAGCATCTCCATCTCTGTATCTATCTGTAGTTTCTCCGTCAACATTTCTTTCTCGCACGGAGTCTTGCTTCCTATCACCCACACTATATATGTCTCTCCATACATATGCATTTATAGGTTGGTCTCTTTTGCACAATCGTTGCGCCTCACTCCCTCTGCTCGCCATAGATGCATGCTCCAGCCCACGCCACTATCTCTTAAAGACAAAAACACATGCTCAATTGTCGGGCCTTCTTCCCTGCATTCTCACATGCATGCATATTGTCATACCGATCCGTCTCTCCCATGTCGTTGATCTTATGACTTATGTCTTCTTTCTTTTATCTCGATCATGCGCGCGCGCACACACACACATCCCACGTATACATGTATACCTCTCACACATGCACGTTCAAGGTCTCTATGTCTCCATACGTTTAATTACCCTCAATCCTAACGCCACATCGAATCGTTCTCCTCTTTTGTGCACATAACTTCCGCCTGGATGGGTAAAACACACACTCACACTTAACAATCTCCTTCTAGCTACCCCCCCCCGCCTCTCACTCTTCCCCTATATCCCCGAAACCAATAAGACCATCCCTTTGTTTAATTCCCGCCTACATGCACCATCGATATATAGTAGTCTTCCTCGGTGTCTCTCGAACAAACACGTTCTCTCGATGTCGACTCCTCTCACGCGCACACACCTTCTCTTCCCTCTCTACGGGCATTTTCTCTCTCGCACCCCATCGTTGGTGGCCTGTGCCATACACATCACCTCTCTATGATGAAGCCATGCACACTTAAATTACATCCTCCACAGAGAACCCCGCGACACACACGCACACACACACGCGCGCACACACACACACACGCACCCCCCACACACACGCACACTAAGACTCCATCTCTCTCTCTCACACACACACACACAACACACACACACACGCACGCACGCACACCCCCCCACACACACTAAGACTCCATCTCTCTCCCCCTCACACACACACACAAACTAAGACTCCATCTCTCTCTCTCTCTCTCTCTCTCTCACACACACACACCCCACACACACACTAAGACTCCATCTCACACACACATGCTCTAGGCGGAGCATTTGTTCCTACCACCCTTCATCCAACCTTACCCGTATGATAAACAATCACCTTTATTTACTTGCATAACATGGACAAATTCCACTTTACTTTAGTAGTCAGCAAACTTATCATCTGTACCCTTATAAAAAAACGAGTTGGCGGTGATGGTGTGCCTGCCATCTTGTAATACAGACCGTATGATCTATATCTGAGGATAGAAAGCAAACTATGATAATTTTACAAAAGATACCCGCACCTCTCTCCACATCATTATCTCCCGCAACCTCATTGCTCAGCAATTAAAAAAGGAATAAGTCTCTGGAACAATCTAGCATGCATGGTGGCCGCTGCCGCCTGCCGGCGCCGTCCATCCCCATGCCTCCGCCCATTCCGACCACCAGTCACCACCACGCTCCACTCCTCCTCGCCTTATCTCTCATCTTTCATTTTTTCGATGACATTCTCGAGATACCAGTTTTCCGATAAAATTCTCGAGATATCATTAGTTTTTACACATGGGATTACTCCTGCATGGGTCAATCACAACAGGTGTTCTGTAAAAAAATGCATATTGATGTTCCGTGCAATGCACGAGAATCTTGCTTGTAATTATATAACGCAAATCACGAGCAGGAAGTGACATTTTTTTGACACAACCACGTTAACATGGGCCACGTAAATCACTAGCTAAAGTAAATACCATTATACTTATATCCCGATGCAAAAGGTTGAGTACATGTCCGAAGAGTAGAGTCGCACACACGCACTCTGTCTCTCAGAATCTCTCTCACACACACACCAGTTACGTGACGCCCACTTAAGCAGACACGTATGTTACAATTTGTGCACCCGCGGGTACACGTGATGCTGCGCATTTATTTAAGCCGGAAGGCGAACCCAAACAGTAGCTGCATTCATTCCCCTCCCGCCGCCTCTTCTCTGGTCGCCGTCGCCCGGTAGCCATGGGCCGGCCGAAGGTAACAACATACGCCATACTCCCGCCGGAGCGGCGCTTTAATATGGAAATTTTAGTGGTCATGCATGCATCTTTTTGTGCTAGCACTCCTATATAAGGGTTGACCGGTCGCTTCCCGCGGACGTGCGCGGGCGGTGGAAGAGGAAGGAGAAGGGAAGCGGGCTGTGGAGTAACGTTTTTTACCACAATTTCTTAGGAAACTGAGTGCAATAATTGAGTAGTTTTGCAAACTACCAGTACTACACCTGAAACGGTTCAAAACCTATACTCCCTTGCCAGCGCGCGCTTCCCGCGTGAAACGGTCAGCGTCGCCCTGGAGCGTCAGTGCCGCATTAATGCCCGGCCAGAGCGGAGGCGACCTCTCACTGGCGCCGGCTTTGAAGTGGCGCGACGGCCGAGAGAGCGCCGCTTCCCGGTGCACGCGACTGCTCCGCGTCGAGACTGGCCATAGGCCCTGTTTGGATCCATGGGTTAGAGTTAGTTTGAGCTAGTTGGGGCTCAAATAGCCCTAAAGTATCCAAGCATGAGGGTTTAAATTGGAGCAAGTTGCACCGAACCCACCAAAAAAAACTATCCCACCCAAGAGGTGCTAACTGGAGATAGTTCTCATTGGGACCACTGAAAAATCACTTTTCTCTCTCCATGAAGTGCATTTATTGTCAATCTAACCCTGTCACCCAAACACCTCTTTGGCTACAGTTAGTTCAGGGTTAGTCATGAGTTAGTCTAACCTCTAGCTAAGTTAGAGTATCAAACAGGAGCAGTATAGGACATGCAAGTTGCTCAAAGCATACAGGCAAATTCGTACGTGAAAGGATTTTTTTCTTTTTGAAAACGGAACGTGAAAGGAATTTTTTTAGAATGCTCTTGGCATGTCGCTAACATGTGATAGTTAACCGACCTCAATAGACGGCAGAAACGCCAGCCCGCCGCACTTTGATAGAGACGAGGAGGGAGAAGCGATACAGGCTGCTGGATTACTAGAGATAGGTGTCGCACGGAAGCCAAGAAATATGGTGATAGCGTGGGTTAGCCATGTACTAGTATGATGTAACTACACTGGGCTGCCGTGTTTCGTACTCTTCCAGTCCACTGTGGAGATGATTGGTTAATTTTATATCGCTGAATAATATTAAATATTATGAGTGCAGACGCTCCACCACGAGGTTCCTTGCTCCTTCTCGGTCGTCCGGAATCTATGTTCTTCCACTCTATTTTTTTACGTGAGCTTTGTTCATCCTTTTGCCAACACGCGAGACATCTAGCATCAAGGTGCACGTGTTATGCAAGGATCGTTCCATCTATATGAAGAACACGTGGGACTGGAACTACGAGACGGACATGTACCCAGGAGTGGACGTACGAACCTGAGTAATGTAGCGCAGTAAGTGAAGTAGAAAGGCACAAATGGTATGAACATGCGTGGCATATAGGGTGTGTTTGGTTGCGTTCTCGTCTCAGCATAGTTGTTCCCTCTTCATGCATGCTCAACTCAACACCCCTCTTCATGCATGCTCTCTTCATGCATGCTTCTAGTGTATTTGTGCTAAACTAGTGTGGACTCATGCACCCTCCATACACTCTACCAAACACCCAAAAGTAGGTCGAGAAGGGAACTCTTGGGCGGCATTTGTCTCTTACTACGTACTACCACTAAATGTTGTACGTGCAATGCACGGTGATGTTATGGAGTACGTGCCTAAGTACTCTACTACTACTATATTAGTTGGAGGCACATATTAACTTTTATATTTGTTTACGTGTATGCCCCGAGACCTTCCAACTAGACGTGTCTTTCTCTCCAGGTCGCACTTTGTATCGTTCATACCACTAAGTACTACTACGTGTGGTCTCCGACCCAGAAGTGGAAGAAGTGGAGACGCTCTACCACGCTGTTTTTTTACGCTGGGCTCTACCACGCTGTTCATGTCCCACTCCTTTTGCTGACGTGTGGGACATCCAACACGTGCCGTGTTTGGCAACCTTCGTCGTAAGAGTTGAAACGCTAGCATTCATCAGAAATAAAAAATAATTATAAATCGGCAGTGATACTATTTTTTGCGAACCAATCAGCAGTGATACTATACCACGCGGTTTCCTTGCTCCTCGATATCGGAAAGAATACTTCCGTTCGCCAACATGTGGGACGTCGACCATCCTGGTCCACTTGCCATGCACGCAGAACTCCAAGGGAGAGTCACCCAAGTCGCCGTGCCGCAGTAACAATGACTAATGAGCCGTCAAATCACAGGCCCACTTCCCACTTTGAAGTTGCTCGGACGAAGGAACCATCATGACTTCGTTGAATTCCGCTTCTTGAAGAAAACTACTGTACCAGCAGTACTGCTAGCTACAGTAGTTACTCCAACAGAGGCCTCCTTTCGTTCATAGGATAGGAATATGAAAATCATAGGAAGTGAGATGACATGCATCTCAATTCCTATAGAGAAAGAGATGCCATTTGATGCTTAGGATAGGAATTTTTCCATTTAGTCTAGGCTAATGTACTGGTAATTTGCTCTAAAAACTACAGTAGTAACTAGTAGTATTGGTACATGCTCGTACTCAGACACAGACACACACACTAACTACTAGTACTACTACTTCTCACATGCTGGCCAGACGCCGTCGTTCTCCTTCCCGGCTTTGTCGGCGACACCCCACCGTGCTTGGATCTCCGCCGACCTCTCCGCAGCAGCGCGTGCGTCCTTTTCTTTCTTGCGGCGGCGGGCCTCTCTTTTCTTGAGTGCTTTCTGACTTTTCCGCTCCCTCTGTGCGGCTTTGGCCGCCTCTTGCTCTACCGCCCATTCGGCCTTGGCATCTTCAAATTCCTCCCACATAGTTGTGAGGTCGCGAGCGGCGATGAACTCGGCACGGCGGGATGCCATCGCTTCCCTACCATTTTGTGTGCGGTCGTGGGCGGCGAGGAACTCGGCGCGGCGGGATGCCATCGCTGCCTTACCGGTTAGTGTGCGGCGCGGTGGCATGAACGACGCTTGGTGAGAGCTCTGGGGTGGAGTGGCCGGACAACCGTATAGTGCATTGGTTTGTCAAGAGCTCAAGGACAGAAGACGAAGCAAATTTGGATTCCCCTTCAATCCTGGTCATTTATTACCGAGTAAAATGCATTGGCGGTCATCGAACTTGTCTTGATAGCTCACTTTGATCATTGTATACGAGATATGGTGATTATACGGTCACTGGCTCAGCGTATAGCTCCGTATTTGTCTGGTTGACCAGTCAAACAGTCCGCATGCGCCTCATCAGCTCGTGTTCTTTATCTATCTACGCGGGCCTACCTGTCAATGGAGAAAGAAATACTGTAAAAACCAAAATTATGCGTATGTGGGGAATCAAACCACGGACTCGTCGCTGCAACGCACCCTCGTCAGCCAAATGAAAATGAAATACTTCGCGTCAGACACTCACGCTCACGCTGTCAAAGCATGCTAATGCATGCACGTCGCCCTCTAAATCAAAGTCCTGCTCATGGCGCAACGCAAACGGCGAGCCCATCACCTGCGCGCCCCGGCGGTGCCTGACATTACTGTTTAGACGTTTGATGGAGGCCTACGCGAACGCCGAGCATGTATTCACCTGGCTCAACACCAACGGTCATACTCGGACCGCCTTGCTCATGTATATCGTCCATCACAACGACAATCTATAAAACAGCCTAAGCTAGAGAGGGTACTATGGTAGTATGGTACGGAGTATGTACTATCGTGAGCGACCGATCTTAGTGCCACTGCACACCGAAACCCCTTCCATCGCTAGCGCGCGCTTCCCGCCTGAAACGGTCACCGTCTCTCCAGAATGTCAATGCCGCATTCACCGGACTTAACTGCAGGTGCAATTGGTGTGTCACTGACATGCGGGCCAGATGCCCGTTGGGCCCACATGTCAGTAACCCAAACGCATCTGCAGTTAAGTCACTGAAGCAGCGTCCGCATTCACGCCCGACGAACCTACTCCGGCGCCAGTTGTCCATCCGTCTGCCGCGGCTCATTGCCATTCGCCCGCTATATTAACTTGAGCCCCAGCTCCCAGCCATAGCCAAAGACCCACACTTATTCTCCTCCGGTCCCTTCCTTCTGTCGGCACCACTTCAACCATGGCCTCCTGGCGCTCCGAAGCTCTCTTGGACGTACTGTCGCAGGAGCAGACGAGGGACATCGGCGGCTCCGCTCCGGGCGCGCTCCAAAGCTCTCTTCGACGTACTGTCGCAGGAGCAAACGAAGGAGATCGCCGGCACCCCCCGGCCGCCCTCCGCCGCCACGACCACGAAGCCGGCGCGCGTGCGCGGGCGCAGCCGGCAGCGAGGAAGAGTAGTACACGGTAGGTCGCCGCCGCTCTGGTCCCGGGAAGGCCACCGCTACTCCACTCAGTCGACGCCAAGCTTGGTGGGGTAAACATCGGCGGCCGATTAGCCGCTTGACGCGACGTGGAGGCGGAAATCTTCAGAACCTTGTGCTCCGGAGGAGGAGGTTATCGAGGCGGATGAGGAGGAGGCAAAGGCAATGGCCGGCTTTCTCGGGTTCATGGCCGGACATGGTGGTCGGGCGCCGGCGATCGTTTAGATTAGGTTTACAGTAGGTTTTAGTACGGTTTGTGCGAAATATGTAATGAATTTCGTCCAGTTTGTAGGAAAAGTTTTCGAAATGTAATGAATTTCATCCGGTTAATTTGAAATTTGCTTTGTTTGCACGAATTTCGTCCGGTTAGTTCATATAGTTGTCGAAAGGTATGCGGGCAGCATCGGATGGCATCCATCAGTGTCCTCGGACAGATGCCGGTGTAAATTTGTGGGCCAGCGCTGGAGATGCCCTAACTATCATGCTATAATCGCTAACAATCCTCCATTATTTGGCAGGGAACAGTTATCCCTCGATCAAAATCAGATCCGCGGTGTTTCGCACTCCTCCCGCGTAAGAGTGTAAACTCTTGCTTACATAAAAATGGAGCAAGTGGACGGCACTGTAGCACGTCATATCACTCGAACTAGCCCGCCTAACGAGCGGGAAAGCACCGCCCTCGTCATTTTGTTCTGGATTTCTATCGATCGATCGCGCGAAAATGTTACGCTTCGCAAGTTCTAAAGGAAAAGGCGGCACACTTACGACTCGTACGCGTCGCAACCCCGACAGTCCGGCTCGCACGCCGCTCACCAGAGGGGACACGCGTTGTCTTGCAATTTCACTGACATGTGGGACCGTAATTGAATAAACCGTCGATAGCCGAAATCTAATCGCTCGGCGGGCGTCGGCTGAGAAGAGAGAAACGGGGGAGGGAGAAGAGATCGCCCGCCCGCCGCGCACGGACTCCAAGAAATATATGGTGATAATGTGAGGTGGGCCATGCTGGAGTCCGGACCGCTTCCGGAGCCCGCTCTCACCGCCCTGGCCCCTCAAGACGCCAGCTGCCCGCCGCATGCATGCATAGCAAGTAGTACTCCTTATGTGGAGGAGAGAGAGGCATTGACAAAGTCAAGGAGTGGGCTCTGCAAGAGCCCGTCTCTACACGTGCTCCTAGGTATAAAAAATAATTCTAAAAAAGGCATAAAAACAATTGTGTCTTAAAAAAGAAAGGTAAAAAACATTTGAGAGGAAATAGATAGAGAGAAAGTGAGAAAAAGCTGTAACCTGGGCATTACATGAGGAAGGAGGGAGTGGTGCACATGCCAAGTTCACTGGGCTGCCGTGTTTCACACTCCTCCGTCGTAACAGTGGAGACAATAGCTTTCATCAAAAATAAACAATGAATACTCGTTGCTCGTCCTCTATATCGGAAAGAATACTTTCATTCGCCGACATGTGGGACGTCGACCATCCTGGTCCACCTGCCATGCACAAAATTATCCTGGTCTACCCCGGTCGTATCGCAGGCCCAACCTTTCCCACTGTAAGTTGTTCGGACGAAGGAACCATCATGACTTCGTTGAATTCCGCTTCTTCAAGAAAACTTACTGTACCCGCAATACTGCTACCACACGCGAAGACTGGACGGCACTGTACCACGTCATATCACTGAAACCCACTAGGCCAAACTAGCCCGCCTAGGTCATCTATTTTGGAACGGAGGGAGTACGTCTCTGCACTGCTATGATTTTGTGTTGCACGTTCTCTGTACTTTTGCTACGATTTTCCTACCCTATGAACCAAATGAGGCCTGAATGTATGTCGACTATTGTCTGATCGATCGCTAAGCCTACAATTTTAGGAGCTAGGGCTATTGGTCGATCGACGAGGGATAAGTATAAGCGTACCACGAGCTCATCAGCCCCAACGTTTCTCTTCGGTGAGTGTTTTGCAAGTACTATAGCTCGCACAGTAGCTAGCCTACTAACACCAAGAATCATCAAACAAGCCCTGCTGATATGATAAACAGTTCAAACTTACATCTAAGCATGCCATATATTACATCAAAAGCTGGTGAGGATACATCTGTTTCCATAACTCGGAGAGGGTTCGCATGATTCATCGCATGATTCACTATCAAACAAAAGTAGCAAGATCCGCCCACACAAGACAGTGCACTAGCCCTAAGATGGTTTGATAACACGCATCGTTCTGGTAATTAAACACAGGGCAATGCAAACTACCCTGAAGGATTAGCGCGACCAACTATTTCTTGTCATCGATCTCTCGGGCAATGACCACAGCACGGACATCGGCATGGGAATCGATTTCTGGGGCGATGTCCACAGGACTGACCGCGACATCGGAATCGATCTCTGGGGCGATGTCCACAGGATGGACAGCGGCATCGGAATCGATCTCCGGGGCGATGCCAACAGGACGGGCCACGACATCGGAATCATCAAGGACGTCCACCGGCACCTGCACAACCCTAACATATTAGCAAGCACATTGCAAATAATCAAAAACCACAACTATGGTAATAAGCCATTATTTTTTACCTTGTGGAGCTCACCGGGGGATCTTCAAGAAAGGGAAGAAAGGGCTTGAACGAGCGTTCCATTGAAATGATGGTTGCTTCGTCCAGTCCAACTTGGAGGCCACCTTACCACTGCTGGTAAAGGTGTGGGTTTTGTGATATGACGGGTCATGACGGCCACACCGGGGTGACAGGTGAGTCTCGACTGTAGCACCTCGCTGTGATTTGGTGGATGGCACGCGGGCCCGGATGCTTTGAAATGTCCCGCATGTAGATAGAGCGGCTAGTCATATAGGAGTGCTCAATATTGTGCACCGCGACCAAGGCGGAGAGGAAAACGAGAGAACTACGTAATTAATGCATGAGTTTAATTAGGGTAGTTTTGTAAAGTACGAGATACATTCCTCCAATCGCAAAATGCCTTGGTTCATGAGATTTGAGATTTGAGCCCTATAAACCGGAAGGGAGGGAGTACTGCACACGGTGTAGTCTAGTCACTTGTTGAAATCTCTAGAAAGGCAAATACTCCTTTCCGGTTTACAGGGCTATACTACTCCCTCCGTCTAGGTGTGTAAGTCATCTTACGAAAACCAAATAGTCCCAAAACACTTAGGCGCGGTGCATTAACTTCTACCTTGTTTCTTGTTTCTTGACATATCAACCAATAAGAGATGAGAGGTGTGCATGCTTTTAATGACTTGCAATGGCTAGTTCATTGCATGCAATGCTATTAATTAGCAAATAAACATTGGTGACCCCAGGAGGAAACGGTGCTAAGCGCGTGGACCTATGCAGAATGAGTATCAACCAATGGATAATGGAGTTTAATTGTTAAACAATAGCAATTTTGTCTCATGCAAGAGCCTGGCTAGTACTCCAAGGAACCGCACCACGCGAGCGTTCGCAACTGCCACGTTCGGGTTGCGCTTGGCTCTTCGCCTCTTCGAGAAGACGAACAATGATGTTACTCCTACTTCTACAGTATCGAATCCACTGCTGCATGTCCGTCCACCTCGTGCGGGAGGGATAGCGTGTAGCGAGAGCTTCTACTTACTGCTCCTGCCTTTGCGTCTATGACAGGTGGGCCCAACAGGTGGTTGGCCCTCCTGTCATGCAGCCAAAGGCAGGTGCAGTTAAGGCACCGGAGCTCAGTCCGCGAGGGAGAGGGCGTTGTAGTAATCAAATTTCTCGGTCTTGTACGAGTTGACGCGACACATCAAAGCACTGCACTCGATATAAGTCTTTTTACACATTTCAAATGGGCTACTTCGTATGTAGGAGTAGACATATTCTGCTTCGTATGTAGTCACTTGTTGCAATCTCTAAAAAGACTTATATTTGGAAACGGAGGGAGTACAACGCATGCATGCATGCATGCCGTGACTTTCCTTTTGATACTTGCATGTGTTGATTTGATGCACCTTGCCAAATTTTGACTATAAATTTAACTAACCAAATTTTCATGCATGTCACAAAAAATTACGGGGCTGTTTGGATTGTGACTATGTTTGTCTTATGTTGCCACATTATTTTTCCCACACTTGCCACACTTGCCTAACCTGAGTTGCTCAAATTGTTAGACACACTTTGGCTTGCCTAAGGGAATCTTGCCACAATTTTTGTGTCTATGACATGTGGGGTTCACTGCTAATAAAAAAATTCTTGTCTTAGGTGTGGCTTATAAAAAAGACTTATATTTAGGAACGGAGGGAGTAGAAAATATAAATAATAATGCATGTTGGGGCAACCCACGTTTCCGCTAATTTTAGCCGTGGGCTTGTTCACAATTTTTACGAGGGGGTGGTTGTTCATTTAATGGAGGGACTTGTAGTACCAGACTTGAACGATACAAAGTGCGACCTGGCACACTGTAACACCACTTGGAACAAGCGGGTAGGTATCTCAAAAAGCAATCAACAACTAAAAAAACCGCGACCTGGCATGTAGTAGTACACAATTTTAAACGATTGTTTTGATGGAGTGAAAAAGGAAAACTACCCCACTACGTATATATAGGCCGGAGCCTCCGCGCTTGCTTGCTAGGGTTGCTCTATTCACACACTCTCATCCTCTCCAGATCTAAACAAGATAGGGGTAGTAACACTGTCTTTCTCCCTTAAAAAAACACTGGCTTTCTATCCTCACCGCTGGTTACAGATCCGGACGTATCCCCCTCCGCCGGTGAAGGGGAGGAGGGGCAGCGTTTAGGCCATCGTCGACAGCGAGGGAGGAGACCCACTGCCGGCCGCACCATTATCTCCGGCCGAGCGCCGGTGCGGGAGGTCCTCCGATCCCTTCATCGTTGCCTATGGGCGGATCCGGCCTCCCGCCGCCCACCTATCCACATCCCGACGACCTTCAGGTATATCTTCGTTCGAAACCGCCTTAGCTCTACTTCCCCAGCTCGCTACGTCACTGCATGGCTCAGCCCCTCTCGATCGGATGGTCCAACGTCACATATTTTTTTCTTCTATTGTTAGAGGTAAAGCTACTTCATGGAGTCGATTCTTGTACTCCCTCCGTCCGAAAATACTTGTCATTGAAATGGATGTATCTAGATGTATTTTAGTTCTAGACACATCCATTTTGATTACAAGTAATTCCGGACGGAGGGAGTACTTGGTTCAAACAAGAAATAAAGTGGGGGTGGGGGAATTTAGTATGTACATCGGACTTGGTACAAACAGGAAGGAAAGGGGGTGAAAGTAGTACAGACTGGTCATCCAACCGGTCTCTTGGTCGAAAAGGGAAATATAGGGGTAACGCTGTACACAGTGGTATGACCAGGACTAGATTTGCTATCCACACATAGGAGTAGGTGGCTAGAGTGAACAAAAATGGGACCAACCCAGATATGTTTCTTGGATGTTTGTTTCTCGGGGCAACAAACTATGAATCACCACTTTATGCCCCTGTTTACGTACATGGTGCTGGACTGCTGGTGCACCCACTGTCCCATGCCCTTATACCAAATATTTAGGCTCCGTTCGGAATAAAGGGGCAGAAAACATAGGTCTTGATGAAAATAGAGGAATAGGAAAGGAATGTAGGTATAAAACTATGGAACAACGAACCGGAGGAAACTCTCAAGAGAATGTGTTCGGATGGACTACGAAATGTACAGATTTGTTTTTTTAGAGTAGCATGCTTGGCAGTATGAGATGCTATTTGTTTATTCAGTTGCACAGTGACTACTCTTGTCCTCACCTCACGTACCACACATAGGTTGATTTTTTTATTCCGGCAACACAGCACAGCAACCTGTCTAACGCATGGCAGCGAGCGCCTGCCTCGGGCTTCCGCCCAAAAAATGAGCAGCGCGTGGATGTTTCTAATCCTATGGAATCAGTACTACCAGACCAGCTTTCCTATGAAACACTATTCACCTTTCCCGTGTTCCGAACGGTTGGAAGGGAAAGAATAGCGTACGAATTGTGTTCCTACGAAAATCCTGCACCAAACCTGTGAACCGAACGCAGCCTTAGCTGTTCTTAATCTAATGTCCCTGGTAAAAATGAAGCCATGCCACTGTTATAAGCCATGACAAGTTTAGCCAAATGTTTTTGCCTGTAATTGTTTGAGACTCTGACTGTTTCCTCTGTGCCTTTTTGTGCAAACAGGGATATCCAATTCACCTGGTTGCTGTTGTGACCTTTTGGTGCACTGCACAAAACTCTTCTTAAAAGAAGTGACTTTTGTGCTGTTTAACTGGAATGTCAGAATGGAACAGTTGGTTCATTTTGGTGGAACTGCACAAAGGGAGATCTGTGTTCCAATCCTCATCATCCATATTGGCGCCATAACCTTCCTTTAGGTAAGAATGATATTTAATGCATGTGTTCATCTCTATTTTCCGACTGCCATGAGAAAATAATGCTGTTTTTTACTAGTACACTTGTACTCCCTCACTGACAAAACCAATTCTGAATTAGAAGGCCAATCATGTACTTGGTTTCACCAACTGGTGAGGAGAAAGAGAAACAGAGCATGAAGAGGAAGAAGAAGAAGAATAAACAGTGCCAAGGCGATCTTGCTGAAGCCAGAGGCCTCAGTCGAGGCCATTCAAGGGCTCCGGCAACGACTACCTTACATGTGAGACGATCCTCCAGGGAGCCCTTCCACTTCTGCTGTCTCACTTAATTAATTAGGAGTACTTAAGTACCACTAATTTATTACTGCCTAATTTTCCTGTTGGAGTTAAACAAATCTTTAGTAGGACCCTATGCTGAATCATGTACGTGTGTATGTTTGTCTATGGAGGTGAATCATGTGGTGGAGCAGGGAGGGAATATTATTAGTGTCATGACATAATAGTGCTATTGTTTTGCATGTCAATTTATTGCCATTGGTTCAATGAGGCAATGTTTTGCGTATTGTCCATCATGAATTTGATGCTACTGTTTGAGTAATATGCTAATGTCTTCCTATCCTTTCCCACTAAGCTAATGAAGGTTTCACCTTGTTCCTACTTGTGCAAACAGGGATCATGTTGTGCCAATCATACATTTTAGTGAAACTACACAAGACAATACAATGAACTGTATCCCAGCCAGTGCTTTAATTCTGCTGGAAGTTCTTGATAATCTTTTGATATAATCTCAGCACTGGTAAACAAGAGCGATTTCAACCATACATTTGAAGTGCACAAAAATATATACTATTGTGTGATTCCAGTGAGTGCTTTATCATCTCTTATGGGACTACATGAATAAGCTTTTTTTCGCAGGTTGGTACGGGCCTAAGGCCTTCATCCATATTAGTTTGCTGTCATCTCTATTTGTATCGTGCTATTGTCATGAGAAACTCTATCTTTGCACGTTAAAGTTTTGCAACCTATGATAAATGGCAATGCTTTGAGTGTTGAGTTGAGCTAATTGGCACTGATTAAATAAACTAATACCTCTCTTTAAGCAAGACTATTATGTTGCTAACTTTACCCATTAAGATAATGAGGGTGCTTCTATTTGTTAGTGTATGTTTCATCAACTAGTCCCACTATTACAGTAATCTCACTAGAACTGCACAAAATGATCAGATGGACAGGTACTTATGCTGCTGCTATGTACTCCAAAGTTCACTCAGACAAGCATCGATGTTGACAAGAAGTGCCTATATTCATTCGAGTATCAACCGGCGTCAACCAATTGTCAAACTCCAAGTATTAGGAGAGTGAACGCCAAAAATATTGCTTGGTGCATAGCCCAGAAAAACACAGTCCAGTCTTTGGTCCCAACTTGTGCCTTTTGGTTATAGGCACATATGGTGGCGACTATATGGCATGGAGTCTAAAGATTCTAGACAAGTTGGTTGATGCGTATATTCATCTGGCATTTAATCAGTCTGCACGCCAAGGATGCTCCATTTCAGTTGAACTGCACACAAAATTTGGGTGGTTCATTTTCTCAACCGCCTCCTTTCTCGTCTGCAATGTAGAATTTTGGCGAGATACAGGACCAAGATGAGCCAGTAAACTAGTTGGATGAAAGTAGTGGCCAAGTTGCTCAAACCTCCCTCGGCACGAGGCCACTATTTGAGGATAAACATACAAGCAAAGTTCAGATTGTCTGTGCTTCCTCTTATGTACTCGAAAGTTTACTCGTACAAGAACTAATTTTAGCAAGAAGTACCTCCGATTGAACACCATTTACCAGTCTGTACCCTAGGTAATTAAAGTTCGTCCATGGATCATATTGGCTGTGATCTCAATCATTTGGATGCATAAACATACTGAACATGTGTATATCTGAATCTTTTTGTGAATTATGTATGAATATTGTCGTGTGATCTATCAATCATTTGGATGCATAGATATGCTGAGCTTGTGTATATATGAATCTTTTGAGTTGTTGATAGTGAATGTTGGCTATGAATATGAACGTGTCCTGTGAACCTGAGTTTGATATGAATGTTTACCTTTTCTGTTGTATTTGTGTGTGAACTTGTTAGTATGCCTACTGTGGGGTATAAAACGCAGGTCTCTTATAAAAGTAATGCTGTGTCCAATTTATGTTTTCCCTTCTAACCACATTATATATATTTATATTATTACTATTATCGTATATTTTATAGAGACTTATATATACATTATAAAAACATCCCACGTGTTATTAACTTATAAAAGTAAATGTTTAACGGAAGTTGGCAAGGAAAATCCTGGTTGTTTTTGACTCACAGGCAAGGAAAATCCTGGTGATTGCGTACAAAAGCTTGCGAAGATTTTAAGGACCAATTTAATAATAACGCGCTCATTTTTATTTTGAGCAATAACTCGCTAATTTCTTAATTATATATATAAAATGTGCCTCTCCGGTTTATTCTTTGATATTAATTGCTCCTTCTAACATAACATTATATATATAACGAGCCCACCTAATACGTGTATTTCAAGGAAGTGCAAATGGGCTGGGATTTCTTAGAAAATATAAATGGGCCTGATTGACGCGAAATTATTTGTTCACCCAGCCCAGCAAATGGACTGTACATTCTAGAAAACATGGGTTAAATATATGCCACATTTTTGCAGGCTGACATGTGGGCCAATAGGTCGAAGCCTACGTAGGGCGTTGTCAACTTGCTCAACAAATGATTGTGTCATCCACAGCCATTGGATTTATATCCAACGGCTGACATGCACCTTCTATCTCTCGTCTTCTTCCTCCAGCGTCGCCGGGACCGCCTGGTCCGGCCTCCGGCGGCTAGCGGCTCTGCTTAGCACGCATCGCTGCGAAGCGCTACCTCACCGCCGGCCAGGCTATCCCTCCACCCCTCGACACCTCCTGTTATTCTCCACAGACTACAGCCCCACACCGCAACAGAACCAGTTATAACCCTTCTCCTCCTCTCAATCTGCGACTCCACTGCCGCGTTTTCCCATCTCCGAGTCGTTCCCGTCCGGGGCCTCGCCGTCGTCCACCGCCTCGCTGCGTTCGGTGCGGCGTGGTCAACAAACGAGAGTCATCGGAAGAGGACTGTACGTGGAGAGCCTGACAGCTGGGACCCACGAGGTCCATGGTCGCACGCAAGGAAAGTTCCTCCTTATTAAGCTGAAAAAAATGTTTCCTCCACCTGACAGCTGGGACCCACCGGCTGTATCTTCGCACGGAAGGAAGTGCCTCCTTGTTTTGCGAAAAAAATTATTCATCCCGTTGACAGCTGGGACCCGTCAGATTTGGTGACTGACTTGTGGGCCTACTAAGCGGACGTGTACGCACGGCTTTGTCAACTTAATCAACAAATGATTCTAGCAGCTGGACCGTTGGATGTTAATCCAACAGCCGTGCTCCTTCTTCAACCTCTGTTCTTGCTCCTGTCTCCCGTGGGCGGCACCGCGGCTGTGCTGCCGCGCACCCGAACCAGTGAAGTTTCCCACTCCTCTCCATCTGCGACTCCACTGCCCCGTCTTCCCCATCTCCGGGTCGTTCCAGTCTGGGTGCGCTCGGCACGGTGTGGTCAACATGGTCAACAACCGAGAGTCATCGGAAGATGACTGTACGTGAGAGGCTGACAGTGGGGACGCACCACGCCCATGGACGCATGCATGCAACGGAACGCGGCAAGGTCAACGTGGTCAAGGAACGACTTCCATCGGAAGTATACTGTACGTGGAGAGTCTCAGCTGGGTCCACGGCCGCAGCAAGTAAGTGCCTCCTTATTACGCGGAAAATAATGATTCCTCCAACTGACAGCAGGGACCCACTGGACGGGCCACCGTATTTTGCGAAAAAAACGTTTGCCCCCTGACTGCTGGGACCCACCTGACGGGCCACCGTATTTCGCGAAAAAAACGTTCCCCCCGCTGTCAGCTCGGACCCACCGGAAGTGCCTCCTTATTACGCACAAAAAAATGAATACTCCCCCGGCTAGCTGGGACCCACCTTGGTGGGAGGCTGACTTGTGGGCCTACTAAGTTGACGGGGACGAAGGGCTTTGTCAACTTAGTCAATATGAACGATTCTAGCTCCAGTGACCGTACGATGTCCATCCAACGGCCGTAGTGCTTCTTCAACCTCTGGTCTTCTTGCTCCAGCCGCCCAAAGCAGCGCCGGTCGTGCCGCATGCTCCTGCCTCCCGTGGCCGGCTGTGCTGCCGCGGAGGCCTCACCGCCCCCTACTATTCCCACCGCTGGCCAGGCCCTGCGGCGACGGCAGCCTCACACCGCAGCCGAACCAGTGAACCCTCGTACTCCTCTCCGCGCGGGCTTCCACTGCCGCGTCTTCCCCGGCTCCGCGTCGTCCCCTTCCTAGGCCTCGCCGTCGTCCACCGCCGTGGTGCTCTCCGCGCGGCGTGGTCAACGTGGTCAAGGAACGACTTCCATCCGGAAGAGTACTGTACGTGGAGAGGCTGACAGCTGGGTCCACGGCCACAACCCAGTTTTTTTGTGATTTGCCAAGTAAGTCGCTTTGTCAGGCCTGTTGGGCTGCAAATCTTTCAAGACGAGGAGAGCTTTCATTCGGCTGGCCGAGAAAATGGCCCATCAGTAATGAGAAATGGGCTGTACATTTTTAAAACACATCAAACCGGCAATTAGTTTCAAATATCTTTTTTTCATTTCGAGATTTTAAATTACATTAATTTTTATGCGTGGAGAATTTGTTGGATTTTATATTGATATACATTTATTTTTAAAATCAGTTTGAATGTGAGTCGAAATTTCGGGATTAAAAACAGTTCGGACCGCACCGAAATATGCAAAATTTCGTATAATTTTTTAACCGTGGCCACAATATGGGCTGTAATGCTAACAAAAAGAATATGGGCTCCAAAAAAACCTTAATAATTAGCAAATGGGCTGTAAATTATTAGAAATAATGGCAGATGGGCTGTATGCTGTTTTCCACAGATTTGAGGCTTTCCTAGAAAAGGTTGACGCACAAGCAGTGACTGTTGGATGGCCATCCAATGGCCGTCGTGCTTCTTCAATCTCTGCTCTTCCTGCTCCAGCCGCTCAAACAAGCGCCGGCGGGACTGCCTGCTCCCTCCTCCCCGCGGCCGGCTCTGCTGCCGCGCAGGCCTCACCGCCCCACCGTACTCCCATCGCTGGCCTAGCCATCCCTCTACTCACCCACACCTGCTGTTATTCTCCGGCGACGGCAGACGAACCAGTAAACCCTCATACAGTCGTACTCCCCTCCGGGTGGGAAACAACTGCCGAGTCTTCCTTGCCTCCGTGTCGTTCCCTTCCTAGGCCTCGCCGTTGTCCACCGCCCTGGTGCTCTCGGCGCGGCCTGGTCAACGTGGTCAACGACCGACATGCATCTGAAGTGGACTGTACGTGGAGAGGCCGACAGCTGGGTCCACGGCCGCACGCAAGGAAATGCCTCCTTATTACGCGCAAAATAATGATTCCTCCACCTGACATCAGGGACCCACCGAAAGTGCCTCTGTATTTCACGAAAAAAACGTTACCGCCGCTGACAGCTCGGACCCACCAGCTATATCTTCGCACGCAAGGTAGTGCCTCCTTATTACGCACAAAAAAATGAATACCCCCTGTTAGCTGGGACCCAGTATTGTGGCAGGCTGACTTGTGGGCCTACTAAGTTGACGGGGACGGAGGGCTTTGTCAACTTAGTCAATATGCACGATTCTAGCTCCAGTGACCGTACGATGTCCATCCAACGGCCGTAGTGCTTCTTCAACCTCTGGTCTTCTTGCTCCAGCCGCCCAAACCAGCGCCGGTCGTGCCTCGTGCTCCTGCCTCCCGTGGCCGGCTGCGATGCGGCGGAGGCCTCACCGCCCCCTACTACTCCCACCGCTGGCCAGGCCATCCCTCTACTCACCCACACCCCCTGTTATTCTGCGGCGACGGCAGCCTCACACCGCAGCGAACCAGTGAACCCTCGTACTCCTCTACGCGTGGGCATCCACTGCCGCGTCTTCCCCGGCTCCGCGTCGTCCCCTTCCTAGGCCTCGCCGTCGTCCACCGCCCTGGTGCTCTCGGCGCGGCGTGGTCAACGTGGTCAAGGAACGGCTTCCATCGGACGTGGACTGTACGTGGAGAGGCTGACAGCTGGGTCCATGGCCGCAGCAAGGAAGTGCCTCCTTATTACGTGCAAAATAATTATTCCTCCATCTGACAGCGGGGACCCACCGGACGGGCCACCGTATTTCGCGAAAAAAACGTTTGCCCCTGACAGCTGGGACCCACCAGCTACATCTTCACATGCAAGGAAGTGCGTCCGGGCAAAAAAAAATGATTCGCCCCCCTGACTGCTGGGACCCACCAGCTACATCTTCGCAGGCAAGGAAGTGCCTGACAGTCGGGACCCACCTGGTCGAAGCGTACGTAGCATTATCATTCTGGTCGCGAACGTGTACGTACATATATACTGTGGATGTAGAGGCGCGCACGTGTCGTAGTAGAGGCGCGTACGTGTCGTAGTAGAGGCGCGCACGTAGCATGTACATGTACGTACAGCGGCCAGGGTGCAAGAAAGAAAATACGGCCACGTATGTGTACATACGGGCGGGGTCTCGAACGCCTACTCGCGCATACGTACGGCCAGGGCTCGTGTACATGGCTGGGTCAGAACGGAGAAACAGCGTCGTCGTCGTGTTCATGGGGAGGCAACGGAATGCGTCATGTTCATGGGGAGGCAACGGAATGCGTCGTGTTCATCGGGAGGCAACGGAACGCGTGGGAGCCAACCGGCTGGGTCGGAACGGAATGCATGGTCATGTTCATCGGGAGGGCTTGGACGGAACAGGCGATGGAAACGAGGCCTGGCATACCGCAGAACGGAGGAAACGGACCTCCTACGTTTGGAACGGGGTCCTGTTGATCGGGAGGGGTCTGGCGTACCGCAAAACAGAGGAAACGGACCTCCTACGGTCGAAACGGGGGTCCTGTTGATCAGGAGGGGTGTGGCGTACCGCAAAACGGATGAAACGGACCTCCTACGGTCGAAACGGGGGTCCTGTTCATTGGGAGGGGTGTGGCGTACCGCAAAACGGACGAAACGGACCTCCTACAGTCGAAACAGGGGTCCTGTTCATTGGGAGGGGTGTGGCGTACCGCAAAAGGGGACTCCACGGGATACTGTTCATCTCCACCGTCGACCTCCTCCAGCCTCCACGGGCTACCGTCGACCTCCTCCAGCCTCCACGGGCTCCTGTTCATTCAGCCTCCACCGCGCGCTACTCCACCGGCTACTGTTCAACCACCCCTCCACGGGCACCCCTCCACCGTCTACTGTTCATCCAGCCCTCCACACCACGGGGTCCTGTTCAACCACCCCTCCACGGGCACCCCTCCACCGTCTACTATTCATCCAGCCCTCCATCACACCACGGGGTCCTGTTCATCCAGAGGCAACGCCACCGCTCACTGTTCATCCACCCCCCTCCCCCCGCAACGCTCACTGTTCATCCCAAAGGCAGCATCGACCGGCTTCAGTTAGCAGCAGTAGCGAAGGAATCGCTCGATCGGGTTCAGTTAACAGCCATCGATCGATCGCTCGGGTACAGTAACGCGTAGCCTCCAGTGCAATCGCTCGGGTTCAGTTAGAGCCCAACGCCTCGCTCGGGTTCAGTTAGAGCCAACGCCTCGCACACACGCGCGTACGTGTACGAGAGAAACGCGCATCGCTCGGCCCCCGACCTCCCACCGTAACCGGGAACTCCCCAAAATTTTCCTCGCCCTCGCTTCTACCATAGTTTTTTCCGTCATGGACGGCCCAAAGAATGTCATGCAGCTGCGTCTCCGGCCCGCCCAGGACGAAAAGCCCATTTTCTGTCATGATTTTTTATCATGGAAGTAGGAGCCCACCACATCTATGATGATAACGGGTTTTGTCACAATTATCGTCATAGAAGTGTCATATGTATGACAGAAAAAAATTCGTTCGGCCCAAAATGTCACGGATGTGTCTTTTTTTTGTAGTGAGCCCTCTGCACGGGGTCCTGTTCAACCACCCCTCCACGGGCTACTGTTCATCTAGCCCTCCACCGACTACTATTCAACCAGCCCTCCATGGGGTCCTGTTCATCCAGCCCTCCACGGGGTCCTGCTCAGCCACCCCCAACCGGCTCGATCGATCAGGGTCCTGTTCATCCAGCAGCAACAGCCTCTACTACCACGGGGTCCTGTTCATCCAACCCCCACCGGGAACTGTTCATCCAAACCTCCCCCAACAACGCTCACTATTCATCAAGGAAAGGAGGTAGCAGTGTTCGATCGGCTTCAGTTAGCGGCAGTAGCGAAGGAATCACTCGGGTTGAGTTAACAACAAGGGATCGATCGATCGCTCGGGTTCAGTAATACGTAGCCTGCAGTGCAACTGCTCGGGTTCAGTTAGGGCCCAACGCATCGCTGGGGTTCAGTTAGAGCCCAACGCCTCGCACACACGTGCATACGTACGAGAGAAACGCGCATCGCTCGGCCCCCGACCACCCATCGTAACCGGGAACTCCCTGATATTTTCCTCGCCCTCGCTTCTACCATAGTTTTTTCCGTCATGGACGGCCCAAAGAATGTCATGCAGCTGCGTCTCTGGCCCGCCCAGGACGAAAAGCCCATTTTCTATCATGATTTTTTGTCATAGAAGTAGGAGCCCACCACATCTATGATGATACCGGGTTTTGTCACAATTATCGTCATAGAAGTGTCATAAGTATGACAGAAAAAAATTTCATTCGGCCCAAAATGTCACGGATGTGTCTTTTTGTAGTGATGAACATAAGCCCGTGGATAAACAGTAGTTGGTGGAGGCAGGAGGGAGACTTCATGGATGAACAGTCGCAGGTGGAGGTTGGAGGAGGTCGACGGTGGATGAACAGTAGCCCGTGGAGGCCTGTTTTGCGGTACGCCACACCCTCCCGATGAACATGACCCCCGTTTCGACCATAGGAGGTCGAAGAGAAGTTCGTTTCCTCCGTTTTGCGGTACGCCACACCCCTCCCGATCAACAGGACCCCGTTTCGACTGTTGGAGGTCAAAGAGAAGTCCGTTTCCTCCGTTTTGCGGTACTACTACTGCAGGATGCTGCTAACGTGACACTACGACCAGAGACCCTTTCACGAAACTGTGTGCGATGCACCAATCACAAACGGGGATGTAAAAAACCCGTCAAAAAAGGTGCAAAACATTTGCAATGGAGGATGCAGCAAACACGGTTCAGATTTTTGTTGCGTGTGCGATCCAAGGCATACGGTTTAGTCCAACGAACTGTTTGCGATGAGGTGGAACAACAGAAACGGGCAGCCTGATGAAGGCGTGTCAGATATAGAGCATATGGTTCACTCGGATGAACTATTTGTGATTAGGAAACACAAAAGAAACGGGCAGCCATATGAAGGTGTGTGCGATATACAGCACACGGTTCACTCGGATGAACTGTTTGTGATTAGGCAACACAAAAGAAATGGTCAGCCAGATCATGGTGTGTGTGATTGAGGGCATATGCTTCAGAAGGATTAATTGTTTGCGATTAGGCAACAGAACAGAAATGGGTAAGCCAGATCAAAATGTCTGCGATTGATGGCATACACTTACACATGGATGAACTGTTTGCGATTAGCCACAACAAACTGAAACAGTTAGATAGATCAACGTGTGTGCGCTAGACGGGCACACCCATTCTAATTAAAAGAAGCATGCGCGATGGTAATAACGAGCGCGCACGATTGTTGGAACAAGACGTGTGCTGACATTGCCTATTGTGGTGCACCCTATGGTGCAAATGCCATGTACGCAGCCGAGAAGGCATACGTGCCCACGTTACGCCTTCCGGGAATAGTGCCACACTTATAACCGTCAGTAAAGTTTGAGCATGCGTCCCGTCACAATTTTTTTTAGAAGAACAGGGAGGCCGCGTCTCGTCACATTCCAAATTGCAAACCTGTTCACACAGATCAAAACCTAAACGGTTTCCCACTTAGAAGTGTATTACTACGCGGTTATAAATACTACTACTCCAAGATGACTGCACATTCCTCCTCAACTCCTCATCCACAAAAAGTCAAAAACAAACAAGTCATTCATCATCGTTCCCTTGCGTCCGCCATGGCCAGCGTGAGTTCTGGGTCGAGAGATTGCCACCAGGGAGAGGCGAGACTGGAAGCGGGAGCACGAGAGATGTCCCGCCTCGCCGCGAAAGCAGCCAACATGTCCCGCCACACGGCTGTAGCAGCAGAGAGGTCCCATCGCACTGCCGAAGCAGCACGGAGGACCCGCTGCGCGGTCGATGCAGCAGACTGGTCCGGCCGCGCCGCGGAAGCAGAAGAGATGTCCCGCCGTGCCGCGAATGTAGCAAAGATGTCCTCCCTTGCCGCGGCGACCTGGGAAAATGCCTCACGGGCATGCGAGGACTCTTACAGGCGGATGCGTGCCCTCTTCCTTAGGGAGATGGATCAGATCTCCAGGTGGGAGAGGTTGCAGGATGACCTGAAAGCCTCGTTTGAACAGTCTACCAATGTCATCTGGCAACTAAATGAGAGCAATGCAAAGCTCTGGGCCGAGCGCGACCTGCTGAGGGCGAAGATCGTTGGAAGTGCGGAGCAGCAGGAGCAGACCACTGCCTTGTTGAAGAGGACCGGCGTCATCATCGAGAAACTTATGGACGAGAATGCCATGTTGCGCATCGAGCGCAGAAGGCTGGTGGAGGAATCCGTGGATGCTCTCAAGCAGCATCTTGAGGACAAGAAAGAGCTCATCGCCACTCGACGCGGAGACTAGTTCCCGCGGCCTCTAGCAACGCATCAAGAAAGTAGAGATCAGCGAGCCAGATCATTGTCTTCCTTCTTCTTTTGCCCTTGTGTATTTCGGGCGTTGCCGCATGTGGCTTTTTTAATTATGTTTCTAAATATGTAAGACAATTATTATCCACTGTCATCGCCCTTATATTCATCATGCTTGCTATAAGTCACAGTCGATGCTATATAGGTCCGTCAAATCTTACATCAAGATCCGTGCAAAACTTTCTTTTTAGATTTTCATTTTTCTCTCTTAAATCTCAGTCCAATGAGACATATAGCCACACCGTAGAACAGGTGCTCGGGCGCCATTAATGAAGATGTTGGGAGGGAGGTACACGGCGGGTAGCGGTCAAAGGGCTCTCCTCCCGATGAGCACGCGCAGGGGTCTGATCGCATGCCTCCTGTACTCAAATAGCTACCCCGCACGGCACCTCCTAGCCAATAAAAAAAGGGGGAAGCGTGGCCGCACGTAATTGGTAAGCCGAACGCCCACGGTTTCAATAATACTTGTGTTTCCGATTTGTAATGTGACAACACTTGTTCCAAAATGACTTTGTTGATTGTTAATGTGTGGGCCTTCGCAAATCGGGCAGAAAAATTACCACAACATGTTGGTGCCATGTCATGAGACCATGCCAAGTTTCATGATTTTCAGGCGTGTTTTGGAATTACAGGAATTAAAAAACCAAGTTTCTCAATCTTTCCAACCGAGCCAGGACGCCCAGATGTTTGAATTTCACTCCACTCTTGCATGGGACCTAGAAATTTATCCAAGGACACACATGTGATTTTTCAAACAACTTTGGTGCACTGGAGCATGTGCTTGTAGTTCAAATTTGAATTATGCACATTAAATGCCTAGAAACTCAATTAATGTATAAAAAGGCCAAACGAACCCGGAATAATTCCAAAATTTAGCACGGTACTTCTATTTGGTCTAATCTGGCCGTGTAAAAAAATTAAGGCGGGAGAAAGTGTACGTATGTCGTTTCGCACACGGAGGTGACACGTTCCCTCTCGGAACCACGAGCCTTCTTGAGGGAAGCTCCAGTTTGCAAGAAGCTTATACTAAAGCTCGTCCCAATTCGGCCAAAAAAATTACCGCAGCATGTTGGGGCCATGTCATGACACCATGCCAAGTTTCATGATTTTCAGGCATGTTTTGGAATTACAGGAATTAAAAAACCAAGTTTCTCTATCTTTCCGGCCGAGCCACGACACCCAGATGTTTGAATTTCACCCCCATCTCTTGCATGGAACCTAGAAATTCACCCAAGGACACCCATGTGATTTTTCAAACAACTTTGGTGCACTGGAGCATGTGCTTGTAGTTCAAATTTGAATTATGCACATTAAATGCCCAGAAACTCATTTAATGTATAAAAAAGGCGAAACGAGCCCAGAATAATTCCAAAATTTAGCACGGTACTTCTATTTGGTCTAAACTGGCTGTGTAAAAAAACTAAGGTGGCAGAAGGCAGCGTACGCATGTCGTTTCGCACACGGAGGTGACACGTTCCCTCTCGGAACCACGAGCCTTCTTGAGGGAAGCTCTGGTTTGCAACAAGCTTACACCAAAGCTTGTCCCAATTCGGCCAAAAAAATTACCGCAGCATGTTGGTGCCATGTCATGACACCATGCCAAGTTTCATGATTTTCAGGCGTGTTTTGGAATTACAGGAATTAAAAAAACCAAGTTTCTCAATATTTCCGGCCGAGCCATAACGCCCAGATGTTTGACTTTCACTCCAATCTCTTGCATGGGACCTAGAAATTCACCCAAGGACACACATGTGATTTTTCAAACAACTTTGGTGCACTGGAGCCTGTGCTTGTAGTTCAAATTTGAATTATGCACATTAAATGCCCAGAAACTCAATTAATGTATAAAAAAGGCGAAACGAGCCTGGAATAATTCCAAAATTAGCACGGTACTTCTATTTGGTCTAATCTGGTTGTGTAAAAAAATTAAGGCGGGAGAAGGCAGTGTACGTATGTCGTTTCGCACACGGAGGTGACACGTTCCCTCTCGGAACCACGAGCCTTCTTGAGGGAAGCTCCGGTTTGCAAGAAGCTTACACCAAAGCTTGTCCCAATTCGGCCAAAAAAATTACCGCAGCATGTTGGTGCCATGTCATGAGACCATGCCAAGTTTCATGATTTTCAGGCGTGTTTTGGAATTACATGAATAAAAAAACCAAGTTTCTCAATCTTTCCGACCGAACCACAACGCCCAGATGTTTGAATTTCACTCCCGTCTCTTGCATGGGACCTAGAAATTCACCCAAGGACACACATGTGATTTTTCGAACAACTTTGGTGCGCTGGAGCACGTGCTCGTAGTTCAAATTTGAATTATACACATTAAATGCGCAGAAACTCAATTAATGTATAAAAAAGGCCAAACAAACACGGAATAATTCCAAAATTTAGCATGATACTTCTATTTGGTCTAATCTACCTGTGTAAACAAATTAAGGCGGGAGAAGGCAGTGTACGTATGTCGTTTCGCACACGGAGGTGACACGTTCCCTCTCGGAACCAGGAGCCTTCTTGAGGGAAGCTCCAGTTTGCAAGAAGCCTACACGAAAGCTTGTCCCAATTCGGCCAAAAAAATCACCGCAACATGTTGGTGCCATGTCATGAGAGCATGCCAAGTTTCATGATTTTCAGCCGTGTTTTAGAATTACAGGAATTAAAAAACCAAGTTTCTCAATCTTTCCAGCCGAGCCACGACGCCCAGATGTTTGAATTGCACTCCCATCTCTTGCATGGGACCTAGAAATTCACCCAAGGACACACATGTGATTTTTCAAACTACTTTGGTGCACTAGAGCACGTGCTTGTAGTTCAAATTTGAATTATGCACATTAAATGCCCAGAAACTCAATTAATGTATAAAAATGCCAAACGAACATGGAATAATTCCAAAATTTAGCACGATACTTCTATTTGGTCTAATCTGCATGTGTAAAAAAATTAAGGCGGGAGAAGGCAGTGTACGTATGTCGTTTCGCACACGGAGGTGACACGTTCCCTCTCAGAACCAGGAGCCTTCTTGAGGGAAGCTCCGGTTTGCAAGAAGCCTACACCAAAGCTTGTCCCAATTCGGCCAAAAAAATTACCGCAGCATGTTGGCGCCATGTCATGTGAAAGGTTTGATTATTCCATACACTTGAACGCGTTCCTTATCAATAGGTTTCGGTGTAATTCCATTGATTTTTGGATTTCGATCGTATCTAAGATCCTTTTTTTATCTGTCGAAGCAGCTTAAAGAAGGTCAGGTTTGGAACTCGTGAGGGATGTTTCGTTGCATGTGGATCTTCAAAAACAAGTACACAAACCCTAGTCAGCTCAGCCAGAATTGTGTTCATCCCTGTTCGTATCTTAACAGGGCAACCTTCTCGCGAGTGGTGCGTGCGGTCTAATCCCGCACGCGAATTGCTATCATCTGCGGGCGGCCCTCATTATGGAATTTATCCGCCTTCGATGCAGCTCTGGTGTTGAAGAAAGATGGAACCTGGAGAATGTGTTGCGACTCAATTTGTTGAACATTATTTATGAGACCCAGACCATGCCAAGTTTCATGATTTTCAGCCGTGTTTTGGAATTACAGGAATTAAAAACCAAGTTTCTCAATCTTTCCGGCCGAGCCACGATGCCCAGATGTTTGAATTTCACTCCTATCTCTTGCATGGGACCTAGAAATTCACCCAAGGACACACATGTGATTTTTCAAACAACTTTGGTGCAATGGAGCACGTGCTTGTAGTTCAAATTTGAATTATGCATACTAAATGCCCAGAAACTCAATTAATGTATAAAAAGGCCAAAAGAACACAGAATAATTCCAAAATTTAGCACGATACTTCTATTTGGTCTAATCTGCCTGTGTAAAAAAATTAAGGCGGGAGAAGGCAGTGTACTCCATCCGCGTCAACTTAGTAGGCCCACAAGTCAGCCTCCCACTATGGTGGGTCCCAGCTAGCAGGGGGATGATACGTCTCCAACGTATCTATAATTTTTTATTGTTCCATGCTGTGATATTATCAATCTTGGATGTTTTATAATCATCTTCTAGTCATTTTATATCATTTTTTGGTATTTACCTATTGACATAGTGCCAAGTGCCAGTTGCTGTTTTTTCATGTTTTTTACATCATAGAAAGTCAATATCAGACGGAGTCCAAATGCCACGAAACTCCATGGAGATTTTTTATGGGCCAGAAGGAACACAATGGGCCCTGGCTACGCCTGGGGGGTGCCCCGAGGGGGGCACAACCCACCAGGCACGGCAGGAAGCCCAAGCGCGCCCTGGTGGGTTGTGCCCACCTCGGGTGCCCCCCGGACCACCTCTTTTCTCTATAAATACCCCAATATTCCAGAAACCCTAAAGGAATCCACGAAATATTCATCCAGCCGCCGCAGAGTCCAGAACCACCAGATCCGATCTAGACACCACGGATGGTATTCACCACCTCCATTGGTGCCTCTCCAATGATGCATGAGTAGTTCTTTGTAGACCTTCGGGTCCGTAGTTAGTAGCTAGATGGCTTCCTCTCTCTCGCTGGATTCTCAATACAATGGTCTCTTGGAGATCCATATGATGTAACTCTTTTTGCGGTGTGTTTGTTGGGATCTGATGAACTTTGAGTTTATGATCAGTTATATCTTTTTATATCCATGGAAGTTATTTGAGTTTCTTTGATCTCTGATATGCATGATTGCTTATAGCCTCGTATTTCTTCTCCAATATTTCGGTTTTGTTTGGCCAACTTGATCTATTTATCTTGCAATGGGAAGAGGTGCTTTGTAGTGGGTTCGATCTTACGGTGCTTGATCCCAGTGATAGAAAGGGAACCGACACGTATGTATCGTTGCTACTAAGGATAAAATGATGGGGTCTATCTCTACATAGATAGAACTTGTCTACATCATGTCATCGTTCTTATTGCATTACTCCGTTTTTCCATGAACTTAATACACTAGATGCATGCTGGATAGCGGTCGATGTGTGGAGTAATAGTAGTAGTGTTGGGGATCGTAGCAGAATTTTAAAATTTTCCTACGCTCACCAAGATCCATTTATGGAGTATACTAGCAACGAGGAGAAAGGAGTGCATCTACATACCCTTGTAGATCGCGAGCGGAAGCGTTCCAATGAACGAGGTTGATGGAGTCGTACTCGCCGTGATCCAAATCACCGATGACCGAGTGCCGAACGGACGGCACCTCTGCGTTCAACACACGTACGAAGCAGCGACGTCTCCTCCTTCTTGATCCAGCAAGGGGGAAGGAGAGGTTGATGGAGATCCAGCAGCACGACGGCGTGGTGGTGGATGTAGCGGGATCTCGGCAGGGCTTCGTCGAGCTTCTGCGAGAGGGAGAGGTGTTGCAGGGGAGGAGGGAGGCGCTCAAGGCTGTAGTACTACTGCCCTCCCTCCCCCCATTTATATAGGCCCCCTGGGAGGGGGGGCGCCGGCCAGGAACCCATCTGCATGGGGGGGGGGGCGGCGGCCAGGGGGGAAACTTGCCCCCCAAGGCAAGTGGGGCGCCCCCCCACCCTAGGGTTTCCAACCCTAGGCGCAGGGGGGAGGCCCATGGGGGGTGCCCCAGCCCACTAAGGGCTGGTTCCCTTCCCACTTCAGCCCATGGGGCCCTCCGGGATAGGTGGCCCCACCCGGTGGATCCCCGGGACCCTTCCGGTGGTCCCGGTACAATACCGGTGACCCCCGAAACTTTCCCGGTGGCCGAAACTTGACTTCCTATATATAATTCTTCACCTCCGGACCATTCCGGAACTCCTCGTGACGTCCGGGATCTCATACGGGACTCTGAACAACTTTTGGGTTTCCGCACACTCATATCTCTACAACCCTAGCGTCACCGAACCTTAAGTGTGTAGACCCTACGGGTTCGGGAGACATGCAGACATGACCGAGACGCCTCTCCGGTCAATAACCAACAGCGGGATCTGGATACCCATGTTGGCTCCCACATGTTCCACGATGATCTCATCGGATGAACCACGATGTCGAGGATTCAATCAATCCTGTATACAATTCCCTTTGTCAATCGGTATGTTACTTGCCCGAGATTCGATCGTCGGTATCCCAATACCTTGTTCAATCTCGTTACCGGCAAGTCTCTTTACTCGTACCGTAATGCATGATCCCGTGACTAACGCCTTAGTCAAATTGAGCTCATTATGATGATGCATTACTGAGTGGGCCCAGAGATACCTCTCCGTCATACAGAGTGACAAATCCCAGTCTCGATCTGTGCCAACCCAACAGACACTTTCGGAGATACCCGTAGTGTACCATTAAAGTCACCCAGTTACGTTGTGATGTTTGGCACATCCAAAGTACTCCTACGGTATCCGGGAGTTGCACGATCTCATGGTCTAAGGAGAAGATACTTGACATTGGAAAAGCTCTAGCAAACGAACTACACGATCTTTGAGCTATGCTTAGGATTGGGTCTTGTCCATCACATCATTCTCCTAATGATGTGATCCCGTTATCAATGACATCCAATGTCCATAGTCAGGAAACCATGACTATCTGTTGATCAACGAGCTAGTCAACTAGAGGCTTACTAGGGACCAACAAAAAAAATAGCACGCTATTTCGTGGTTATAGCGCGGTTATAGCATATTCGGAAGGGAGGCGTTACGTTTTGGCAAAATCGGCCGCTACGGCGCTAATTGCGTAATTAGCGCGCTACACACGCTATAACGTTGTAGCGTTACACGTTTTAACGTGCAGACCATGCAAAATTTAAACAACCACAGCCCAGCAGGCCCAACAGGCCAAAACCAACCCACGACCACTACCTTTCTCACTCTTTTTATCTTGAAACTGTTTGAGACTTACAATTTTTATGTCCTAGATTTGGCCCTTATGCATATATTGCTTGCTCCTAGCAAAAATTTAGTTGCTTAAATACTTTATTTCTAGATATATTTGAATTTTTTTGAAAACGCTATTTTGAAATATAGCACGCTATTAGCACGCTATAACTTGTGTAGCATTTGGAGAAGGGCCTCGCTATATTTTGTAGCGCGCTATTTTTTTCGTTGCTAGGGACACGTTGTGGTCTATGTATTCACACATGCATTACGATTTCCGGATAACACAATTATAGCATGAACAATAGACAATTACCATGAACAAAGAAATATAATAATAACCATTTATTATTGCCTCTAGGGCATATTTCCAACAGTCTCCCACTTGCACTAGAGTCAATAATCTAGTTACATTGTGATGAATCGAACACCCATTGCGTCCTGGTGTTGATCATGTTTTGCTCTAGGGAGAGGTTTAGTCAACGGATCTGCTACATTCAGGTCCGTATGTACTTTACAAATATCTGTGTCTCCATTTTGAACACTTTCACGAATGGAGTTGAAGCGACGCTTGATATGCCTGGTCTTCCTGTGAAACCTGGGCTCCTTGGCAAGGGCAATAGCTCCAGTGTTGTCACAGAAGAGAGTCATCGGGCCCGACGCATTGGGAATCACCCCTAGGTCGGTAATGAACTCCTTCATCCAGACTGCTTCCTGCGCTGCCTCCGAGGCTGCCATGTACTCCGCTTCACATGTAGATCCCGCCACAACGCTTTGCTTGCAACTGCACCAGCTTACTGCTCCTCCATTCAAAATATACACGTATCCGGTTTGTGACTTCGAGTCATCCAGATCTGTGTCGAAGCTAGCGTCGACGTAACCCTTTACGACGAGCTCTTCGTCACCTCCATAAACGAGAGACATATCCTTAGTCCTCTTCAGGTACTTTAGGATATTCTTGACCGCTGTCCAGTGTTCCATGCCGGGATTACTTTGGTACCTTCCTACCAAACTTACGGCAAGGTTTACATCAGGTCTGGTACACAGCATGGCATACATAATAGACCCTATGGCCGAGGCATAGGGGATGACACTCATCTTTTCTCTATCTTCTGCCGTGGTCGGGCATTGAGTCGTTCAATTGCACACCTTGCAATACAGGCAAGAACCCCTTCTTGGACTGATCCATATTGCACTTCTTCAATATCTTGTCAAGGTACGTACTCTGTGAAAGACCAATGAGGCGTCTTGATCTATCTCTATAGATCTTGATGCCTAATATATAAGCAGCTTCTCCAAGGTCCTTCATTGAAAAAAACTTATTCAAATAGGCCTTTATACTTTCCAAGAATTCTATATCATTTCCCATCAATAGTATGTCATCCACATATAATATGAGAAATGCTACAGAGCTCCCACTCACTTTCTTGTAAACACAGGCTTCTCCATAAGTCTGTGTAAACCCAAATGCTTTGATCATCTCATCAAAGCGAATGTTCCAACTCCGAGATGCTTGCACCAGCCCATAGATTGAGCGTTGGAGCTTGCATACTTTGTTAGCATTCTTAGGATCGACAAAACCTTCCGGCTGCATCATATACAATTCTTCCTGAAGGAAGCCATTAAGGAATGCCGTTTTGACGTCCATCTGCCATATCTCATAATCATAGTATGCGGCAATTGCTAACATGATTCGGACGGACTTCAGCTTCGCCACGGGTGAGAAAGTCTCATCATAGTCAACCCCTTGAACTTGTCGATAACCCTTAGCGACAAGTCGAGCCTTATAGATGGTCACATTACCATCCGCGTCTGTCTTCTTCTTAAAGATCCATTTGTTTTCTATGGCTCACCGATCATCGGGCAAGTCAGTCAAAGTCCATACTTCGTTTTCATACATGGATCCTATCTCGGATTTCATGGCTTCTAGCCATTTGTCGGAATCCGGGCCCGCCATCGCTTCTTCATAGTTCGAAGGTTCACCGTTGTCTAACAACATGATTTCCAGGACAGGGTTGCCGTACCACTCTGGTGCGGAACGTGTCCTTGCGGACCTACGAAGTTCAGTAGTAACTTGATCCGAAGCTTCATGATCATCATCATGAACTTCCTCCCCAGTCGGTGTAGGCACCATAGGAACATCTTCCCGTGCTGTGCTACTTTCCGGTACGGAAGGGGTGACTATCACCTCATCAAGTTCCACTTTCCTCCCACTTACTTCCTTCGAGAGAAACTCTTTCTCCAGAAAGGACTCGTTCTTGGCAACAAAGATCTTGCCTTCGGATCTGAGGTAGAAGGTATACCCAATAGTTCCCTTTGGGTATCCTATGAAGACGCATTTCTCCGACTTGGGTTCGAGCTTTTCAGGTTGAAGTTTCTTGACATAAGCATCGCATCCCCAAACTTTTAGAAATGACAGCTTAGGTTTCTTCCCAAACCATAATTCATACGGTGTCGTATCAACGGATTTCGACGGAGCCCTATCTAAAGTGAATGCGGCAGTCTCTAAAGCATAGCCCCAAAATGAGAGCGGTAAATCGGTAAGAGACATAATAGATCGCACCATATCCAATAGAGTGCGATTACGACGTTCGGACACACCGTTTCGTTGAGGTGTTCCAGGCGGCGTGAGTTGTGAAACGATTCCACATTTCCTGAAGTGCACACCAAATTCGTGACTTAAATATTCTCCACCACGATCTGATCGTAAGAATTTTATTTTTCTGTCACGTTGATTCTCAACCTCACTCTGAAATTCCTTGAACTTTTCAAAGGTATCAGACATGTGTTTCATTAGGTAGACATACCCATATCTACTTAAGTCATCAGTGAGAGTGAGAACAGAACGATATCCTCCGCGAGCCTCAACACTCATTGGACCGCACACATCGGTATGTATGATTTCCAATAAGTTGGTTGCTCGCTCCATTGTTTCGGAGAACGGAGTCTTGGTCATCTTACCCATGAGGCATGGTTCGCACGTGTCAAATGATTCGTAATCAAGAGACTCCAAAAGTCCATCTGCATGGAGCTTCTTCATGCGCTTGACACCAATGTGACCAAGGCGGCAGTGCCACAAGTATGTGGGACTATCGTTATCAACTTTACATCTTTTGGTATTCACACTATGAATATGTGTAACATCACGTTCGAGATTCATCAAGAATAAACCATTGACCAGCGGGGCATGACCATAAAACATATCTCTCATATAATAGAACAACCATTATTCTCGGATTTAAATGAGTAGCCATCTCGAATTAAATGAGATCCAGATACAATGTTCATGCTCAAAGCTGGCACTAAATAACAATTATTGAGGTTTAAAACTAATCCCGTAGGTAGATGCAGAGGTAGCGTGCCGATGGCGATCACATCGACCTTGGAACCATTCCCGACGCGCATCGTCACCTCGTCCTTTGCCAGTCTCCGTTTATTCCGCAGTTCCTGATTTGAGTTACAAATATGAGCAACCGCACCGGTATCAAATACCCAGGAGCTACTACAAGTACTGGTAAGGTACACATCAATTACATGTATATCACATATACCTTTGGTGTTGCCGGCCTTCTTGTCCGCTAAGTATTTGGGGCAGTTCCGCTTCCAGTGACCACTTCCCTTGCAATAAAAGCACTCAGTTTCAGGCTTGGGTCCATTCTTCGACTTCTTCCCGGCAACTGGCTTACCGGGCACGGCAACTCCCTTGCCGTCCTTCTTGAAGTTCTTCTTACCCTTGCCCTTCTTGAACTTAGTGGTTTTATTCACCATCAACACTTGATGTTCTTTTCTGATCTCCACCTCCGCTGATTTCAGCATTGAATATACCTCGGGAATGGTCTTTTCCATCCCCTGCATATTGAAGTTCATCACAAAGCTCTTGTAGCTTGGTGGAAGCGACTGAAGGATTCTGTCAATGACCGCGTCATCCGGGAGATTAACTCCCAGCTGGGATAAGCGGTTGTGTAATCCAGACATTCTGAGTATGTGCTCACTAACAGAACTGTTCTCCTCCATTTTACAGCTGAAGAACTTGTCGGAGACTTCATATCTCTCGACCCGGGCATGAGCTTGGAAAACCATTTTCAGCTCTTCGAACATCTCATATGCTCCATGCTTCTCAAAACGCTTTTGGAGCCCCGGTTCTAAGCTGTAAAGCATGCCGCACTGAACAAGGGAGTAATCATCAGCATGTGATTACCAAGCGTTCATAACGTCTTGGTTCTCTGGGATTGGTGCTTCACCTAGCGGTGCTTCTAGGACATAATCTTTCTTGGCAGCTATGAGGATGATCCTCAGGTTCCGAACCCAGTCCGTATAGTTGCTGCCATCATCTTTCAGCTTGGTTTTCTCTAGGAACACGTTGAAGTTGAGGACAACGTGGGCCATTTGATCTACAAGACATATTGTAAAGATTTTAGACTAAGTTCATGATAATTAAGTTCATCTAATCAAATTACTCAATGAACTCCCACTCAGATAGACATCCCTCTAGTCATCTAAGTGAAACATGATCCGAGTTAACTAGGCCGTGTCCGATCATCACGTGAGACGGACTAGTCAAGATCGGTGAACATCTCCATGTTGATCGTATCTTCTATACGACTCATGCTCGACCTGTCGGTCCTCCGTGTTCCGAGGCCATGTCTGTACATGCTAGGCTCGTCAAGTCAACCTAAGTGTATTGCGTGTGTTCCAAGGCCATGTCTGTACATGCTAGGCTCGTCAACACCCGTTGTATGCGAATGTTAGAATCTATCACACCCGATCATCACGTGGTGCTTCGAAACAACGAACCTTCGCAACGGTGCACAGTTAGGGTGAACACTTTCTTGAAATTATTATAAGGGATCATCTTACTTACTACCGTCGTTCTAAGCAAATAACATGCAAAACATGATAAACATCACATGCAATCAAATAGTGACATGATATGGCCAATATCATTTTGCTCCTTTGATCTCCATCTTCGGGGCACCATGATCATCTTCGTCACCGGCATGACACCATGATCTCCATCATCATGATCTCCATCATTGTGTCTTCATGAAGTTGTCATGCCAACGATTACTTCTACTTCTACGGCTAACACGTTTAGCAATAAAGTAAAGTAATTTACATGGCGTTATTCAATGACACGCAGGTCATACAAAATAATAAAGACAACTCCTATGGCTCCTGCCGGTTGTCATACTCATCGACATGCAAGTCGTGATTCCTATTACAAGAATATGATCAATCTCATACATCACATATATCATTCATCACATCTTCTGGCCATATCACATCACATAGCACATGCTGCAAAAACAAGTTAGACGTCCTCTAATTGTTGTTGCAAGTTTTTACGTGGCTTGAATAGGTTTCTAGCAAGAACGTTTCTTACCTACGTAAAACCACAACGTGATGTGCCAATTTCTATTTACCCTTCATAAGGACCCTTTTCATCGAATCCGTTCCGACTAAAGTGGGAGAGACAGACACCCGCTAGCCACCTTATGCAACTAGTGCATGTCAGTCGGTGGAACCTGTCTCACGTAAGCGTACGTGTAAGGTCGGTCCGGGCCGCTTCATCCCACAATACCGTCGAAACAAGATAAGACTAGTAGCGGCAAGAAGAATTGGCAACATCTAGCCCCACAACTGCTTTGTGTTCTACTCGTGCATAGTAACTATGCATAGGCCTGGCTCATGATGCCACTGTTGGGGATCGTAGCAGAATTTTAAATTTTTCCTACGCTCACCAAGATCCATCTATGGAGTATACTAGCAACGAGGAGAAAGGAGTGCATCTACATACCCTTGTAGATCGCGAGCGGAAGCGTTCCAATGAACGAGGTTGATGGAGTCGTACTCGCCGTGATCCAAATCACCGATGACCGAGTGCCGAACGGACGGCACCTCCGCGTTCAACACACGTACGGAGCAGCGACGTCTCCTCGTTCTTGATCCAACAAGGGGGGAGGAGAGGTTGATGGAGATCCAGCAGCACGACGGCGTGGTGGTGGATGTAGCGGGATCTCGGCAGGGCTTCGTCGAGCTTCTGCGAGAGGGAGAGGTGTTGCAGGGGAGGAGGGAGGCGCCCAAGGCTGTAGTACTACTGCCCTCCTCCCCCCTTTATATAGGCCCCCTGGGAGGGGGGGCGCGGGCCAGGAACCCATCTGCATGGGGGGGCGGCGGCTAGGGGGGAAACTTGCCCCCCAAGGCAAGTGGGGCGCCCCCCCACCCTAGGGTTTCCAACCCTAGGCGCAGGGGGAGGCCCATGGGGGGCGCCCCAGCCCACTAAGGGCTGGTTCCCTTCCCACTTCAGCCCATGGGGCGCTCCGGGATAGGTGGCCCCACCCGATGGACCCCCGGGACCTTTCCGATGGTCCCGGTACAATACCGGTGACCCCCGAAACTTTCCCGGTGGCCGAAACTTGACTTCCTATATATAATTCTTCACCTCCGGACCATTCCGGAACTCCTTGTGACATCCGGGATCTCATCCGGGACTCCGAACAACTTTTGGGTTTCCGCATACTCATATCTCTACAACCCTAGCGTCACCGAACCTTAAGTGTGTAGACCCTACGGGTTCGGGAGACATGCAGACATGACCGAGACGCCTCTCCGGTCAATAACCAACAGCGGGATCTGGATACCCATGTTGGCTCCCACATGTTCCACGATGATCTCATCGGATGAACCACGATGTCGAGGATTCAATCAATCCCGTATACAATTCCCTTTGTCAATCGGTATGTTACTTGCCCGAGATTCGATCGTCGGTATCCCAATACCTTGTTCAATCTCGTTACCGGCAAGTCTCTTTACTTGTACCGTAATGCATGATCCCGTGACTAACGCCTTAGTCACATTGAGCTCATTATGATGATGCATTACTGAGTGGGCCCAGAGATACCTCTCCGTCATACGGAGTTACAAATCCCAGTCTCGATCCGTGCCAACCCAACAGACACTTTCGGAGATACCCGTAGTGTACCTTTATAATCACCCAGTTACGTTGTGACGTTTGGCACATCCAAAGTACTCCTACGGTATCCAGGAGTTGCACGATCTCATGGTCTAAGGAGAAGATACTTGACATTGGAAAAGCTCTAGCAAACGAACTACACGATCTTTGAGCTATGCTTAGGATTGGGTCTTGTCCATCACATCATTCTCCTAATGATGTGATCCCGTTATCAATGACATCCAATGTCCATAGTCAGGAAACCATGACTATCTGTTGATCAACGAGCTAGTCAACTAGAGGCTTACTAGGGACACGTTGTGGTCTATGTATTCACACATGCATTACGATTTCCGGATAACACAATTATAGCATGAACAATAGACAATTACCATGAACAAAGAAATATAATAATAACCATTTATTATTGCCTCTAGGGCATATTTCCAACAAGTAGATGCAGGCAGGAGTCGGTCTACTAATCTTGGATGTGATGCCTATATAATGATCATTGCCTGGATATCATCATGATTATTTGAAGTTCTATCAATTTCCCAACAGTAATTTGTTTACCCACCGTTTGCTATTTTTCTCGAGAGAAGCCACTAGTGAAACCTACGGACCCCGAGTCTTCCTTCTCATTTATTTGCCTTTGCGATCTACTTTTCTCTTGCATTTATTTTCAGATCTATTAAACCAAAAATACAAAAATACCTTGCTGCGTTTTATTTCTATTTATTTTATTTGCGATCTATCTTTCAATCTACTACAAATTTATCTCACGTCCGTTTGCCTATCTTGAGGCGCCGTACCCCGGAAGGGATTGACAACCCCTTTAACACGCCGGGTTGCGAGAATTTGTTATCTGTGTGCAGGGACTGTTTACGTTGTGTTGCTTGGTTCTCCTACTGGTTTGATAACCTTGGTTTCATATCTGAGGGAAATACCTACCGCCGCTGTGCTGCATCATCCCTTCCTCTTTGGGGAAATACCGACGTAGCTTCAAGCGACATCAGGGGAGTATTCATTTTTTTGTGCGTAATAAGGAGGCACTTGCGTGCGAAGATATAGCTGGTGGGTCCAAGCTGTCAGCGGGGGAACATTTTTTTGTGAAATACAGAGGCCCTTCCGGTGGGTCCCAGCTATCAGATGGAGGAATCATTATTTTGCGCGTAATAAGGAGGCATTTCCTTGGTGCGGCCGTGGACCCAGCTGTCAGCCTCTCCACGTACAGTCCACTTCTGATGGATGTCCTTGGTTGACCATGTTGACCATGCCGCGCTAAGAGCACCAGGGCAGTGGACGACGGCGAGGCCTAGGAAGGGAACGACACGAAGCTAGGGTAGACTCGGCAGTTGTTTCCCACGCGGAGGGGAGTACGAGGGTTTACTGGTTCGTCTGCCGTTGCCGGAGAATAACAACAGGTGTGGGTGAGTAGAGGGATGGCTAGGATAGTGATGGGAGTACGGTGGGGCGGTGAGGCCTGCGCGGCAGCACAGCCGGCCGCGGGAGGAGGGAGCAGGCAGTCCCGCCAGCGCTTGTTTAAGCGGTTGGAGCAGGAAGAGCAGAGATTGAAGAAGCACGGCGGCCGTTCGATGGACATCAACAGTCCCTGCTCTCGTGTGTTGACTAAGTTGACATGGTGTTGCGTGTGCGTCAACCCTTTTTTTGGGAGAGTGTACGCGTCAACCTATAGTAGGCGCACAAATCAGCCTCAAATGTGTGGAAAACAGCATACAACCCATTTGCCATTATTTCTAATAATTTACATCCAATTTGCTAATTCTTAAGGATATTTTTGGAGCCCATCTTCTTTTTGTTAGCATTACAGCCAATATTGTGGCCACGGTTAAAAATTATATGCAATTTTGCATATTTCGATGCAGTCAACTGTTTTTAATCCCAAAATTTCGAGTCGCGTTTAAACTAATTTGAAAAATAAATTTATATTAATAAAAATCCAAATAATTGTCCACGCACAAAAATCAATAGAATTTAAAATCTTGTAATGAAAAAAATTGAAACAAATTCCCGGTTTGATGTGTTTTAAAAATGTACTGCACATTTCTCATTACTCATAGCCCATTTTCTGGGCAAGCCGAATGAAACTCTCCTCGTCTTGAAAGATTTGCAGCCCAGCAGGGCTGACAAAGCAAGTAGGCCTTGTTTGGGTATTTCTTTTAAAAAGTAGAATTGGGCTAGCCATTTTCAGCGAGAAAAAAAACAACCGGGCTCATGATGTGGTTAACATAATTAAAATCCTGGCTAGACGGGCCATAGCCCCCGCACAACCCCATTGTTACCCTGATCCCTCGCTAAAACTAGTATAAATAACAACTGCTTGTTCGTAAAAAAACTAAAAAACAACTGCGTGACCTGCTCGGTCCCTGGTGTAGTCGCTCGTTGTGTAATTCTCTCGTTTATTGACTACGTTGACAATGGCGTGAGCCCCAGATGTCCAACCATTAGGAGGAACCATTTTGGGCTTGTAACAATGAGGCACTTGCTTGCGTAGTGCCATGACCCTGGTGGGTCCCTACTGTCATCCTCTGCACGTACAATCATCTCCTTGTTCCTCTCGGTTGTTGATGACGTTGACAACACAAGAGGGCGGCGCACCACGCACGACGAGCGAACCAAGGCGGAGGACGACGGCGAGGCCTCGGGCAGAGCAAACAGGAGCCGTGGAAGATGCGTTGGTCCAGTCGCAGGCGGAGGGGAGTACGAGGGTTAACTAGTTCGGCTGCGGGTGCATGTTGGGGCTAACGTCGCCGGAGAATAACAGGACATCTGGGGGAATAGAGGGAGGGACTGGCCAACGTTGGAGGGTACGGTAGGGTGGTGGAGGCGCAGCCAACCGTGGGAGGCGGGAGCAGGCGGAACTGACAGGGTGGTTTGGTATGGGCGGCTGGAGGAAGAAGACAAGAGATAGAAGATACGCGACAAATGTTGGATGTCAATCCAACGGCTGGTAGGCAGAATCTTTTGTTGACTAGCTAGTAAGTCGACACCACCTTGGATAGGTTTTTCCTTGTGGGTCCCAAATGTCAGAATCCAAATCTGTCACGGTCATGCAACCTTTCTTATGAAAATTTACATCCCATTTGGTGTGCTAGTTCAAAATAGGTTTGTGGGTGCTGGTGGGGGCTAATCACTTGGGTTCTGTAATGCACAGTGAGCTCAAGCAGCCTGCGATAGTGATGTTATTTCCCTTGGTTGGGATTTGTTACAATATTTTACTCTTAATTAAACGAATGGCAAGCCCTTTGCCTTGTTTCAAAGAAAATATGACAGTCAGAGCCGAGTTGAAAAGGGCAACAACATCTAAATCTAGCTTACAAACTGTACAAAAACACGAGGGTTAATTGTTCATCAGGTTTAGACAAAACCCATATTGAAAAGGGCAACAACATCTAAATCCAGCACTATTTTCAGCAGTCACGGTCAAATGGATCGGTCAGGTCCATAGAATGAGCATACCGGGTCGTAAAATTTACTGGATTATGACCACAAGATGTTGTAAATAGAAGCCCGGCATGTTAAGAAGCTCTTTTGTCCACTTGAAACTCCTTTTTTTGTTCTTCGACATACCCATCCGTCAAAACCATGCTGCTGATAAACTTAAGCCTCATGGACAATAGTAACCTCGCATTTAGCAGGAAGAATGTGACAAATCTAGTGTTTGCATGGTTGGCTACATATTGTTCTAGCATTATTGTCTTCAATCGAATGTCATGAGAAGTGAGAAAATCCCGATGCTTACGAATCCACCGATTGGTTATAACTTTCTTCCCCCATCCTGTTGCCTAAATAGACATGAAGATTAAAAACAGTTAAGGTCTAAAAAAAGAGTGTCAAAAGAGCAACAACTGAACAGTTAATTCCAGCACACTATATGCGAGCTTCCAATGTGCGTGAAATTATCACCTTTATGTACAACTTCTCCAGACATGAAAAGCATTGCAGCAAGCCAATAATCTTGTTCATATCAAAACTATTCATTTGGATATATAAGATCTTGACAGAATCCAGCACCATTGATAGGCTATCCATGGAGAAACTCTTCATTGAGCATAGAACATAATATTAGTACAAAATGTCTACTCCAGGATGATATATAACTTATGCGCAGAAATTTAAAATGCAGCTTATGGTTACAAGTGTAGATGATAATATACAGTACCTGAAGAACTGTGGAGCCAAACACCATCTTGAAATGAGCACAGAGATCATGTATTACACCCAAGGTCTCTAGTTTAGGCGCAGAGAGGACATTGATTTGCGACGGTGAATAACTAGAATCAAGGATCAACCTTTGAAGTGAAGGGGCATCTTGGATGATGAGCTGCCTTCCGTCAAAATAAATTCCAATTCTTACAAGGTTAGGCGACTTTATTTGGAGACAACCGATTCTAACTATGAAACAAGCACCAAGCACTCCAGGGCAGGGCAACTGGAATGGATGATGCTGTGAAACGAGGCCTCCGATATATGAACCCGCACAAGTGAAAGTTTTTTGAGAAATGGGAGTCGAAGGTTTAGTACCAGATTGTATGGTAGGTAGCACAGTGCAAAGGTGGCGGTGTGGAGAGAGGAGGAAAACCGCGAGATGGACATCGATGCTGAGGGCACAAGTACATGGCGTTCGGTATCTGGTAGGTGATTTCCTGGGGAATAGTAGAACTCAAGCAGCTGTAGTTCTGTGAATTCAGAGGATTTCAGCCAGCCGTTCACCATGCAGGGCATGGTATGCTTGCTCAGGTAGCATGACGGGATGCAGAGGCTTTGGACAGAGCCCTGATGGGAGGAGATGATGGCTCTAGGGAGTTCAAAAATCATTAAAGAGAGATAGCCGATGACAGTCGAGATTAAGGGGCACGACGCGCCATAGAGGCACCAGCGAATTGAGAAGACTTGGGTGCAGCAGCAATCCTTGGTGGGGAGAAGCGAGATGATCTCCCCAAGGATGGCGTCCGGGAGATCGCTGATGCGGTCCACCCGAGATTCTATGGGTTCCTGGGATCCGGTGGGGGCGGGCTCGCCGCTTCTCCCCGCGCTGCCGGGTGTAGGCGTCGCCGCTGCCGAGAGCCTCATCTTCTTGGCACTGGGGTCAGCCGACTCCATTTTCCTCGAGACCGTCGCGTCGAGCTCACAGATTTGAGCAGAGTAACGAATGACGAGCCTAGTTGTAGTGCAAGTGAAGAAGAAGGGGAGCTGGGGTTTTTCTGTAGTAGTGAGGAAGAAGGGGAGCTGGGAGTACGAGTGGAGCGAGCTGACGTGAGGTGGGTGGGAGCGAGGAGGAAGAAGAGCACCCAGGTTTATTTGGGGAGCGGTCTGCTGGGTGTGGGTAGCGCCTCTCATTAAGAAAATATATGGGCTTTTGAATTGATTTTATTATTTACTAGGATGGATGGACTGTTTTGTCTTGGGCCCAGAGAAACAATTACTACTAGTATAGTGGAGACACTCTACAGCTACCCAGAAAAATAATTACTACTAGTACAGTGGATACACTACCGCTTCTGGCTCCTCCGAGGTCATCGAAATGTCTCCCTCTACTGAATGCCGTTTTACTTTTGTTCACCGACATGCGGGCCATGTGCTACCTCTTGAGCTTGCGTTGGTTTTTCCCTTGAAGAGGAAAGGGTGATGCAGCAAAGTAGCGTAAGTATTTCCCTCAGTTTTGAGAACCAAGGTATCAATCCAATAGGAGACAACGCAACAAGTCACCGAATACCTGCACAAACAAACACCAACTTGCAACCAACGCGTCAAACAGGTTGTCAATCCCTTCACGGTTATTCGCAAAGTGAGATCTGATAGAGATGGATAAACAGTAGAGTACTATTTTTTTGGTATTTTTGGTTTATGGAACGGAAAATAAAAGATTGCAAAGTAAGGGAACGGCGACAGAAATTGGTAAGTTGACGGAAAACTAATATGATGTAAAATAGACCCGAGGGCCAAAGATTTCACTAGAGGCTTCTCTCAAGAAAGGAATTATTACGGTGGGTGAACAAATTACTACCGAGCAATTGATAGCAAAGCGCAAAGTTAAGATGATATCTAAGGCAATGATCATGAATATAGGCATCATGTCCGTGTCAAGTAGATCGAAACGATTCTGCATCTACTACTATTACTCCACACATCGACCGCTATCCAGCATGCATCTAGAGTATTAAGTTCATAAAGAACGGAGTAACGCCCTAAGCAAGATGACATGATGTAGAGGAATTAACTCAAGCAATATGATAAAACCCCCATATTTTTTATCGTCGATGGCAACAATACAATACGTGTCGGTTCCCCTTCTGTCACTAGGATCGAGCATCGCAAGACTGAACCCAAAGCTAAGCACTTCTCTCATTGCAAGAAAAACCAATCTAGCTAGCCAAACCAAATCGATAGTTCGAAGAGACTTGCAAAGATATCAAATCATGCATCAAAGAATTTAGAGAGATTCAAATAATATTCATAGATAAGCTGATCATAAATCCACAATTCATCGGATCTCGGTAAACACACTGCAAAAGAGTATTACATTGAATAGATCTCCAAGAACATTGAGGAGAACTTTGTATTGAGAATAAAAGAGAGAGAAGAAGCCATCTAGCTACTAGCTATGGACCCGTAGGTCTGAGGTAGACTACTCACGCTTCATCGGAGAGGCAATGGTGTTGATGTAGAAGCTGTCTGTGATTGATTCCCCCTCTGGCAGGATGCCGGAAAAGGACCCAAGATGGGATCTCACGGGAACAGAAGGTTGCGGCGGTGGAAAAGTGGTTTCGTGGCTCCCCTCGATGTTTTTGGGGTATAAGAGTATATATAGGAGGAAGATCTAGGTCAGGAGGTCAACGAGGAGCCCACAAGGTTGGGGGCGCACCCTAACCCCCTGGGCGCGCCCTCCACCCTTGTGGCCGCCTCGTGGATCTTCTGAGTGGCACTCCAAGTCTCCTAGGTGTCTTCTGGTCCAAGAAAAATCATCACGAAAGTTATATTCCGTTTGGTATTCCTTTTCTACGAAACTCTAAAACAAGGAAAAAAACAGAAACTGGCACTGGGCTCTAGGTTAATAGGTTAGTCCCAAAAATCATATAAAATAGCATATTAATGCATATAAAACATCCAAAACAGATAATATAATAGCATGGAACAATAAAAAATTATAGATACGTTAGAGGCGTATCAAGCATCCCCAAGCTTAATTCCTGCTCGTCCTCGAGTAGGTAAATGATAAAAACAGAATTTTTGATGTGGAATGCTACCTAACATATTTATCCATGTAATTCTCTTTATGTTGGCATGAATGTTCATTTCCGTAAGATTCAAAACAAAAATTTAATATTGACATAAAACAATAATACTTCAAGCATACTAACAAAATAATTATGTCTTCTCAAAATAACATGGCCAAAGAAAGCTTATCCCTACAAAATCATATAGTCTGGCTATGCTCCATCTTCATCACACAAAATATTAAAATCATGCACAACCCCGATGACAAGCCAAGCAATTGTTTCATACTTTTGACGTTCTCAAACTTTTTCAACTTTCACGCAATACATGAGCGTGAGCCATGGACATAGCACTATAGGTGGAATAGACAGTGGTTGTGGAGAAGACAAAAAGAAGGAGATAGTCTCACATCGACTAGGTGTATCAATGGGCTATGGAGATGCCCATTAATAGATATCAATGTGAGTGAGTAGGGATTGCCATGCAACGGATGCACTAGAGCTATAAGTTTATGAAAGCTCAAAAAGAAACTAAGTGGGTGTGCATCCAACTTGCTTGCTCACGAAGACCTAGGGAAATTTGAGGAAGCCCATCATTGGAATACACAAGCCAAGTTCTATAATGAAAAATTCCCACTAGTATATGAAAATAATATAATTGGAGACTCTCTATCATGAAGATCATGGTGCTACTTTGAAGAACAAGTGTGGCGAAAAAGATAGTAACATTGTCCCTTCTCTCTTTTTCTCTCATTTTTTTATTTGGGCCTTCTCTCATTTTTTGGCCTCTTTTATTTTTTATTTTTTATTTTTTATTTTTCTTCTGGAGTCTCATCCCGACTTGTGGGGGAATCATAGTCTCCATCATCCTTTCCTCACTTGGGACAATGCTCTAATAATGAAGATCATCACACTTTTATTTACTTACAACTTGAAAATTACAACTCGATACTTAGAACAAAATATGACTCTATATGAATGCCTCTGGCGGTGTACCGGGATGTGCAATGAATCAAGAGTGACATGTATAAAAATTGATGAACGGTGGCTTTGCCACAAATACGATGTCAAGTACATGATCATGCAAAGCAATATGACAATGATGGAGCGTGTCATAATAAATGGAGCGGTGGAAAGTTGCATGGCAATATATCTCGGAATGGCTATGGAAATGCCATAATAGGTAGGTATGGTGGCTGTTTTGAGGAAGGTATATGGTGGGTTTATGGTACCGACGAAAGTTGCGCGGTACAAGAGAGGCTAGCAATGGCGGAAAGGTGAGAGTGCGTATAATCCATGGACTCAACATTAGTCATAAAGAACTCACATACTTTTGCAAAAATCTATTAGTCATCGAAACAAAGTACTACGCGCATGCTCCTAGGGGGATAGATTGGTAGGAAAAGACCACCGCTCGTCCCCGACCGCCACTCATAAGGAAGACAATCAATAAATAAATCATGCTCCGACTTCATCACATAACGGTTCACCATACATGCATGCTACGGGACTCACAAACCTCAACACAAGTATTTATCAATTCACAACTACTTACTAGCATGACTCTAATATCACCATCTTCATGTCTCAAAACAATCATAAGGAATCAAGCTTCTCATAGTACAATGCACTTTATATGAAAGTTTTTATTATATCCCTCTTGGATGCCTATCATATTAGGACTAATGTTATAACCAAAGAAAATTACCATGCTGTTTAGAGACTCTCAAATTAATATAAGTGAAGTACGAGAGTTAATCAATTTCTATAAAACAAAACCACCGCCGTGCTCTAAAAAGATATAAGTGAAGCACCAGAGCAAAATTGCCTAGCTCAAAAGATATAAGTGAAGCACATAGAGTATTCTAATAAATCATGATTCATGCGTGTATCTCCCAAAAGGTGTGTACAGCAAGGATGATTGTGTCAAACTGAAAACCAAAGACAGAAATCACACAAGACGCTCCAAGCAAAACACATATCATGTGGTGAATAAAAATATAGCCTCAAGTAAAGTTACTGATAGACGAAGACGAAAAGAGGGGATGCCTTCCCGGGGAATCCCCAAGCTTAGGCTTTTTGACATCCTTGAATATTACCTTGGGGTGCCTTGTGCATCCCCAAGCTTAGGCTCTTGCCACTCCTTATTCCATAGTCCATCAAATCCTTAACCAAAACTTGAAAACTTCACAACACAAAACTCCAACAGAAAATCTCGTAAGCTCCGTTAGTATAAGAAAATAAATCACCACTTTTGGTACTTGTGAACTCATTATTTATTTATATTGGTGTAATTTCTAATTTATTCCAACTTTTCCATGGTTCATACCCCCGATACTAGCCATAGATGCATCAAAATAAGCAAACAACACGCGAAAAATAGAATCTGTCAAAAACAGAACAGTCTGTAGCAATCTGGATATTTAGAATACTTATGTAACTCTAAAAATCCTGAGACAATAGGAAGTCCTAGATAATTCGTCTATTAATCTTATGCAAAAAGAATCAACTAAAAATCACTCTCCAGCTAAAAATTAGAATTGTTTTTGTGAGCGCAAAAGTTTCTGTTTTTCAGCAAGATCAATTTAACTATCACCGTAGGTTATCCCATAGGTCTTACTTGGCACAAACACTAATTAAAACACAAAACCACATCTAACCAGAGGCTATATGAAATATTTATTCAAAAACAGAAAGGAAATATATTGGGTTGTCTCCTAACAAGCGCTTTTCTTTGAAGCCATTAAGCTAGGCATTGATAATTTCAATGATGCTCACATAAAAGATAGCAATTGAAACACGAAGAGAGCATCATGTAGCATATGAAAATCACATCTAAGTCTAACATACTTCCTATGCATAGGCATTTTATAGGAAAACAAATTAGCAATACAAGCAAGATCTAGCATATGCAAGGAAGAAGAAAGAGATGATAGCAATCTTAACATGAAGAGAGGTAATGTAGTAATATGAAAATTTCTACAACCATATTTTCCTATCTCATAATAATTGCATGAAGGATCATAATCAAATTCAACAATATAGCCATCACATAAAATTTTCTCTACATGATCCACATGCATGCAAAGTTGACACTCTTTCAAAATAGTGGGATTATCATAAAATAAAGGCATGACTTCTCCAAACCCACTTCTATAAAAAAAATCATAAGATTGAACATCCTCCAAATATGTGGGATCTAAAGTTGACACTCTTCCAAACCCACTTTCAATATTATTGCAAACATTATTATCAATCTCATATTCATCATGGGGCTCAAATGAATTTTCAAGATCATAAGAAGAATCGCCCCAATCATGATCATTGCAACAAGTAGTAGACATAGCAAAATTAGCATCCACAAGCTTAGGGTTTTGCATATCATTAACATAATTGACATTAATAGAATTTATAATAACATCATTGCAATCATTATTTTTATTCAAAGATCTATCGTGAATCACTTCATAAAGTACTTCATCACAATTTTCAGATTCATGGATTTCAAGCAAAATTTCATAAAGATAACCTGGTGCACTCAACTCACTAGCAATTGGTTCAACATAATTGGATCTCTTAAAAAGATTAGCAACTGGATGAGGATGCATAATCTTTGGTTCTGATTTGCAATAAACACACAATTATACCAAGCAAACAAGCAAACAAACCAAGTAAGACATAAGGGCCAACGAAAAGACAAACGAAAGAAGGGCGAAGAAAAAGGCAAGTCTTTTCAAAAATCATTTTAGAGGTGGGGGAGAGGAAAACGAGAGGCGAATGGCGAATAATGTAATGCGAGGGATGATAGTTTATGATGGGTAATTGGTATGTCTTGGCTTGGCGTAGATCTCCCCGGCAACGGCGCCAATAATCCTTCTTGCTACCTCTTGAGCTTGCGTTGGTTTTTTCCTTGAAGAGGAAAGGGTGATGCAGCAAAGTAGCGTAAGTATTTCCCTTAGTTTTGAGAACCAAGGTATCAATCCAGTAGGAGACAGTGCAACAAGTCACCGAATACCTGCACAAAGAAACACCAACTTGCAACCAACGTGACAAAGGGGTTGTCAATCCCTTCACGGTTATTTGCAAAGTGAGATCTGATAGAGATGGATAAACGGTAAAGTAATATTTTTGGTATTTTTGGTTTATGGAACGGAAAGTAAAAGATTGCAAAGTAAGGGAACGGCGACAGAAATTGGTAAGTTGAAGGAAAACTAATATGATGTAAAATAGACCCGGGGGCCATAGGTTTCACTAGAGGCTTCCCTCAAGAAAGGAATTATTACGGTGGGTGAACAAATTACTGCCGAGCAATTGATAGAAAAGCGCAAAGTTATGATGATATCCAAGGCAATGATCATGAATATAGGTATCACGTCCGTGTCAAGTAGACTGAAACGATTCTGCATCTACTACTATTACTCCATACATCGACCGCTATCCAGCATCCATCTAGAGTATTAAGTTCATAACGAATGGAGTAACGCCCTAAGCAAGATGACATGATGTAGAGGAATTAAATCAAGCAATATGATGAAAACCCCATCTTTTTATCCTCGATGGCAACAATACAATACGTGTCTGTTCCCCTTCTGTCACTAGGATCGAGCACCACAAGATTGAACCCAAAGCTAAGCATTTCTCCCATTGCAAGAAAAATCAATCTAGCTTGCCAAACCAAATCGATAGTTCCAAGAGACTTGCAAAGATATCAAATCATGCATAAAAGAATTTAGAGGAGATTCAAATAATATTCATAGATAAGCTGATCATAAATCCACAATTCATCGGATCTTGGCAAACACACCGCAAAAGAGTATTACATCCAATGGATCTCCAAGAACATCGAGGAGAACTATGTATTGAGAATGAAAGAGAGAGAAGAAGCCATCTAGCTACTAGCTATGGACCCGTAGGTCTGAGGTAGACTACTCATGCTTCATCGGAGAGGCAATGGTGTTGATGTAGAAGCCCTCCATGATCGATTCCCCCTCCGGCAGGATGCTGGAGAAGGCCCCAAGATTGGATCTCATGGGAACAAAAGGTTGCGGCGGTGGAAAAGTGGTTTCGTGGCTCCCCTGGATGTTTTTGGGGTATAAGAATATATATAGGAGGAAGATCTAGGTCAGGAGGTCAACAAGGGGCCCACGAGGTTGGGGTGCGCGCCCTACCCCCTGGGTGCGCCCTCCACCCTTGTGGCCGCCTCGTGGCCCTTTTGACTTGCACTCCAAGTCTCCTGGGTGTCTTCTGGTCCAAGAAAAATCATCGCGAAAGTTTTATTTCGTTTGGACTCCGTTTGGTATTCCTTTTCTGCGAAACTCTAAAACAAGGAAAAACAGAAACTGGCACTGGGCTCTAGGTTAATAGGGTAGTCCGAAAAATCATATAAAATAGCATATTAATGCATATAAAACATCCAAAACAGATAATATAATAGCATGGAACAATAAAAAATTATAGATACGTTGGGGACGTATCACCATGCAGCGCGCGGGCCCAAATGCCATCCACGAAATTAGAAGGCAGTATGCAGGCGGAGAGTCACCCCGGTCGTAGTGCAGCAGTAACGAGCCGTCGTATTACAAATCCCCACCTCCCCGCAGTCTAAGTTTGACAGACGAAGTAACCATCATTTCACTCTTCGCTAAATCCCCTTCTCCCTCACCGTCTTGAAGAAAGCCAACACTCGTATCTGCCACTGTTCTTCTCTCCCAACGAAGGGAAGGTAAGCGGATCCGTGATGTTTGTATATTTTCGTTCAAAAAAAACAACTTTTGCGAAGTAGTAACCTATCCTCACTCTCTTTTTTGTTTCATTGTCATTGCGATTGTGTTTTTTCCTTTCAGTGGTCTCCTAGTATTCGTCAGTTTCATGATGGACAAGGAGAACCAGGCAAAGATCTGCCGATGTTGGAGCAAACGTGGGAGGCTGATCCCCATGAGACAGAGAGCTCCAAGAAGATGGAGGCGGCCACCGAGCCAACCACAGATATGCTCACGGCCACTACTGAGATGGTCAACGCCCCATTTGAGGTTACAGCCCACGTGGCCCTGCAGGAGCAGTTTTCCCCCTTCGAGGATGTGTCCCCCCCACCCGCTGAGCTGCCCAGGGTGATTTTCTTCTTTGCCGATCTCGATTGTGGTTTTTCATCTAAGTATGTGGTGATAAATAATGCAAAATTTTATTAGCTTTGATGCCATGCTACCTTCCCTGTCATGCATACTTTTGACTCTACATAGTGGTTTAAATAATTTGTGTTTCTTATATTGGAAAGTAATTCAGAATTTGTTTCTGTTTCAATTAGAGCCCTGATGCAGACAAGGATTGTTTGGTTGTACATGTCACTCGCTAGGAGGCGGATGACCTGAATATACGCACTGGGAAAATAGAGTTCTTAGGCTGTTGGATCCTGGAAGCCATTTGCGCTTATACCAATGTCGAGATGTATTCCAGCCTCACTGTTGTCAGGCGTGTTTTCTAGGGTGTACTAAAGCACAAGAAGTTCAAAGCTACTCCTTCGTTTGTGAGGCATACTGTTCTTGTCACGCTTACGCAGGAAGATGACGTGGCATGCCTCCACAAACAAGTTTATGAGTGGCAAGGCCACAAGGTTATCTTCAGGAAGGTTCACAGGATTGAGCTGCTAACGGACGTCCTCGATGATGTTCATGGCAAGGTCCATCTTGTGTCCATCCCAAATTAGATCGAGGCATGAATAGTTGCCCCAGCTAGTGTTTAATAGTAGTTTGGATTGTGTCTAATTATCCGAACCTTGCCTATTATCGAGCCCTCTAGGGCTAGTACTCTGTTTGAATCCGTCTATGGGAACTGCTGCTACCTTTGTGTGCCTGTGAATCATGTGAGAACCATCATAATTGTTGCCGAAACAGACGCGTCCTCACTAGTTTTCTCATGAATATGGCATGGTAAGACATAAGTTGTCATGGTTTATTATACGAGCAGTGCGTGTTTGATGAAGTAGAGTACTCGTTCGAGAACTATGCGCCGACGTATACATAGGGTACGTAAGGCTGGTTAAGTACTTGTAAATAATGTTGGTGCTACCCCACTTGTAAGCAGTTGTGCAAAACACGGCACATGGCTCAGCTTGCTTCAACACTAGAAAAGTCAGCTATCGACTAGGTAACAATCAATAATCTACTGTCTGACGTATAAGCAACTACATATCTTGTTACGGTGGTTCATGCAGTTAACTGAGGCCACAATGTAAATTCCAAACATTCACACGCTAGTCCAGTGTTCATGTGGAACATTCACATTAAACTCGGCTTCATAAAATACTTGAAAAGCATAAGTTAAGCAATTTTATACATCTCAATGATTCATTGAACATAACAAACATGTACTAGTTCATAGCAAAAGACAAAGTTGTGGGAAGGTTTACAAATCAGGAAAAATCAAGCAAGGCTTCTCTGAGCAAAGGGCCTCCCTAGGCAGGCTTTAATTTCCTGGAGTTCACTCTGGTTTTTTTTGTTGCCACCATCCAGGGTTAGGTTCTCTCATTCCAGAATAACTAATTATAATTGTGTTCTCAGTTGGAATGCTGAACTGAACCATGTAGTGTACTGACCATGTGAACTTCTTATGCAGTTCCACTAAATTTAAGCACCGCTATTTGCAGAAATAAGCAGACCACAATGCCTCTTGTCTGCGCACCTATCCCAAAAACCTCCGTGCAGCCGTGCCAGCTAGTCCTTGGTCCATGGATGAACTGGTAGAAAGTGCATTTCGGACTAGGATGCAGTTGTTTTCGCTTGTCCCTGCACTGCAATCATGAAGTAAAACGTACGAATCAGCTTCTTTTAGATTGCGTTGGTCATTCTACCTGGTTACTACCAATGTAGGAATACCTGGAAGATGGGTGGTTAGAGGACGGCAACTAGGAATAGCCATCTCATTTTGTGCAATTCTACCAAAACTGAGGTGTGTACTTTTGATTGCGCACATAGAAACGATATGGAGACAGACATCCCTGTTTGCGCAAATATGAAATACGGTTATTTGAACAATGACAGTTATTTGCAGTGGCATATGATCAATAGCAGCATCTATTGTGTTATAATTGGCACTACATTGACAGTATGAAAGTGCCCTTAAGTAAGTAGCATCACATCACATCAACACTGCCACTAGATTAACATGGAGAACAATAGCATTAGTATTACTGTCATGAGAGTAGCGCATGGTCAGTAAATGTGTAATCAAATTTGTGCAGTTCCACTGGGATGAAGCAATGTTAGCGGTGTGATATTTAAGTGTAACTGCAAAAACAAAATTCATGGGAAATAAAGCAAGACAAAAGCACTTCATAAAATGGTGGTGGCATTGCTTCAATTTATCGATGACACTAGACCATTACTTAATAGTGACATTAGGTGGCATTGCTTCAATTTATCGACGACACTAGACCATTACTTAATAGTGACATTAGGTGGCATTGCTTAATGCTTCATGTGATTTTACATTAACGGTAGCGATATGGGTGTAGGGACAGCAGGGGCATAAAGTGGTGAGGCAGATGTGGTTGTCGAGAGCGGCAAACACTCAGGCAGCATGTTTGCATATGTCCCATTTTTTATCTCCTCGCCGACATTTTCCTATGTGAGCACAGGAAATCTAGACCTGCTCGTTCTCATTCGCGTTGTCCCCCAACACCCCTCACTTTCTTTCCTTTTTTGACCAAGAGACAGGTCCACTCCCCCCTCACACCCTTCGCCATCCACCATGCTTTCTTCGGCTTTTCAACCAAGAGACCGGTTGGGTAGCCAGTATCTACTACTTTCCCATGTTTCCTCTTAGAACCAAGTCCTAGATTCATGCTACAGCTTTCCCACTTTCTTCCCTGTTTGAACCAACTCTTAGAATCGACTATATGAAGTAGCTTTACGTCTAATAATAGTAAAAGTCTAGGTGGCTTTGGAACAGCCGACGGAAGCAGAAAAAGATCCACACGCAGCCACGTGGGGAGCTGGGGCAGTAGAGCAAGGCAGGTTTCGAAGGAATATATACCTGAGGGTCGTCGGCATGTGGAAAAGATGGCATCGGGAGGCTGCATCTTGGCCACAATACCGCAGGGAGGAAGAAGGGGTCGGAGGCCCTCCCGAGCCAGTGCTGACTCGGAGAGAATGGCACGGCCGCCGATCCGGACGCGTGGGCAGCCATTGGTCTCCTCCCTCGCCGCCGACGACCGCGCGAATGATGCACCTACACCCTTGCACCGATCGAGGTGGTCCGGCCGGATTTGTGACCAGCCATGAGCAGATAGAGAGAGTGTGGCCACCTATGTCTTTCTTAGATCTGGAGAGGATGAGAGAGTGAAAGAGAGGAACCCTAGTAAAGCAAGCGCTGAGGCTCTTGCTTATATATATAGTGGAGTGATTTTGTTGTACCAGCCGTTATTAAATTGAATACACGCGAACTGACGATGACATGTACCTAGGGTAGGGTCTTAGGCCTGACCTAGACACCCTACCCAAGGACACTGCCCTAGAGTCCAAGGCCTACAAGGTTCAACAGAAGATACCGACTGAAATCACCCCGAAGCGCAACTCACTCAATGAAAGATTCCACTTGGAGATCCCAATTCCACTCGACCATGTTAACTTCACTCGACCATACAAAAACTCACGGAGTACAGAAGGCCTAAAGTCACCCCGGGATGGCAACGGTCAGGCATTCACTCCGTCGTCGTAAAGACCATTTATAGCAAGCGTTACCAGTAACCGTCTAGTCTTAACTCACATTGAACCCTGTGTAACTGAGGGCTGCGAGGGTCCTGGCGCACTCTATATAAGCCACCCCTCCTCTATCACAGGTGTTCGCACCCCCTGTAACTTTCACACATATCCAGTCGACAAGCCTCCGCGGCTCCGAGACGTAGGGCTATTACCTCCTCTGAGAGGGGCCTGAACTCGTAAACTTGTGCGTACAACCTCGCCGTAGCTAGGACTCTGCCTCCTCCTACGTACCCCCCACTCTTACTGTCAGACTCATTCCCACGACAGTTGGCGCCCACCATGGGGCAGGCGTCTGAGCGACTTCCGGTGAGGTTGCAAATTTCGTTCTCCGTCAACATGGTTTCGGGCGGTGGTTTGGCTCTGGGCCGCGAGATCCCTCTCGGTGCTCTCGTCTTTGTTGCCGACGACTCCGCCTGGCTCCAAGAAGCCCCTCTCGATGTCGAGGCCCTCCCCATCCACGGGGTGGCGCACTTCCACGCGAGTGCCTGCGGCGTCCTTATACGACAACTGTCGACTCAGTATCGGTCGGCTCACGTGGTGTCTTCGCTCCCCGCCGTCTGCCGTCGCAAGCGATCAGGTCATTCGTGGCTCCAGCTGTGGGTGAAGCACGTGATGGCTCGCCAGTCAACCACCCCTCAAGTCGCGGCAATCGAGCCTGACGAATCCCTCTACGGATTGTTCGATTTGCCGGCTGGTCACCCGGATACGCTTTCCAAGTGCGAGAGCAACGATCCTGTGGCGGAAGTCCTCATGGTCAACTCCCAACGCAGTCCGCCCGGATTTTGTCACGGTGGCGGTGGCGGTGGTGGCGGCAGCGGCGACCCGTCGCATGAGCATGACGAATACTACCCCCAAGCCCTCACTGCAGAGCAGAGGGAAGAGCTGCATCGCTGCAACATCCAGGCCCTCCAGACCCGCAGCATTGGGGAGACCTTCGAGGCTCGGGCCTTGGAGGCTGCGCACTTGGCACCCTGGCTGAGCGTACGCGTCTGGAGAATCTCCAGCAAGCACTCGTTGATCGCGCTCTTCGGCATATTCCAGGTTCCAGTCGGCGGCCACAACAACTGTTTCCCACTGAGCCTCAAGAAGAATGTCAGGTATACCGTACTCTGATCCAGACTGTTGCGGCAGCTGCACGTATAGCAGATTCAATTCAGCTGTCTCGTTCAAACGCTGGTAGAGGTTTGCAGCAGATCCGAGCATTGCTTCGGGCGGTAGAAGAACAGAACTCAGCTGTTTCTCAGTCGTGCAACAGAATTCATAGTAGATATGTGGTTGCAGACACGGTTCAGTCGGCGCATAGCCCGAGATCACCTATGCGGCCTGAAGATCGTGCTTACCGCCAGGACCAGTTCCTTGGTCGAGGCCATGGACAGTTCGATCCTCGTTATCCCCGCGATGACCACCGTCGAGTGCTTACACCCCCTCCGAGGGGAGTTTCGTATGCGCCCCGGCGGTATGTTGACAGGCGCACATTCGGTGACCAGCGGAGTGCTCCAGTCGACCCAAGAGAGCCTGGGTTCGATGCGAGGTCACTCCTCGTGCAAGGTTTGGTTGATAAAGGCCAAGCTAACAGAGAAGGACTTGACAGAGATCGTCCGACTAGAAGCAGGGCGTTCATTTCTGGTCCCGCGTGTTTCAGCAGAGCCATCCGAGCCGCTGAGATCCCGCCCGACTTCATATTGGCAGCTGGTGTGAGGAAGTTCACCGGTGAGTCAAAGCCAGACACTTGGCTGGAAGATTACCGAGTGGCAGTGCGGATCGGTGGAGGCAATGATGATGTAGCCATGAAGCACCTCCCCTTGATGCTTGAAGGTTCAGCCAGAGCTTGGTTGAATCAGTTGGCTCCTGGGAGCATTTTAAGGCACCTGCAAGCGACCTGTTGGGCTGACTGAATTAAATCATTGCATCCAGAAGCCGAGTGGGACTTTGAGAGATCTTATCCAGAGATGGACCACCCTTCACCATGTGGTGGAGAATGTGTCAGAGCATCAAGCAGTTTGCGCCTTCAAGGAGGGCGCCAGATACAGAGAGCTTATCCTGAAGTTTGGTCGTTCCGGAGACATGTCTCTGAGCAGAATGATGGAAATAGCCACTCAGTATGCAAATGGCGAAGAGGAATACCGACTCCGCAATGGCAAGGGGAAACCAGCCAACCAGGACACCGGTGGTGGAAACCCCAGTCGGAAGCAAAAGCGCAAAGCCGAAGCTGCAGGTCCTGCCGAAGCCGTAGTTCTGAACGCGCAAGGAAAGTTCAAGAGAAAACCTAAGGGGCCATGGGTATCCAAAAAGGTGAAACATCAGTCGGGCCAGGACGTCCTGGATTTGCCGTGTCATATACACACAAAGAAGGATGGAGAGGGTAACTTGATTCTGCCCAAGCATACCACTCAACAGTGTCGACTCCTGATTTAGCAGTTCCGAGAGGGTCAGCCCAGTGAGAAGGACTCTGATAAGGATGAAGAGAAAGAAGAAGACGATGGTTATGTGACGCCCGGATAATTAAGCTACAGCAACCCTCTGCTAATGATGCCACGTCACTTCGATTACTGTTGCTAATCTCGCGTCAGTTCGAAACTGATTCAAATTCAAATTCAAAATCAAGCAAACAATAAAACTTTTCAAATATTGAAACTAAAATGTTCGAAGTGAACCAAATATTGCATAGGAAATTATGGTGGAGAAACCACACCTTTATAAAATGTTTAAATACTATAAGCTGAACAAAACAGTAACAAAACCAATTATTTAAAAGCTTTTAAAATAATAAACAATTACAAACTATTTTATTTTAGGTGCCAAATTAATTGAGGTGGTGGCATATTTGTTAATACTAATTTAGGTACAACTAATGTATTCCATAAAACTAAGGTATTTAAAATATAAAATTAAAACAGAAAAGAAAAGAAATAAAACAAAAGTCAAAAAATAAAAGGGGGAGACAAAGACCCCCTCCCCCACTGGACCCCTTGGCCCAACTGGGCCATGGCCCATCCAGGCTGGCCCACGCCTCTGGCCTACATAGGCCTCCCCCAGTCCCCCAAACCCTAACCGACAACCCCACTCCCCCCACGTTCTCCCTCACCCCTCCTCTACCCCCCCGATCCAGATCGGGGGGCATCGACCCCATCGCCGCCGCCTCATCGCCGCCGTGGCCACTGGCCGCGACTCGCCGCACCATCGTGCCCTAGACCTCCGCTCGCCTCGCCTTCGACTCCCACGCTGCTGGATCAGAGCCCGGGAGTACCTGCGTCGCCGCCTGCCGTCTCCGGCGCCGCCACGCCATCACCCGGCCTCGTCGCTGCCTCCCCGCCTCTCCCTCGCCGGCTCCAACAAGCCACACCGCCCCCTCTCTCATCAACGCATGTGAGCGCCCCCATCGCTCCTTTCCCCGCTGCTGTCCGCGCTCCTCGCACTCACCGCACCCGCGCCTCGCGCTGTGGCCGCACCACCGCCGCGTCCAGCAACCGCCTGCGTGCCCCAGCTCGTGCCCCGCCTCGCCCTTCACGCACCCCATGCCCGCGCGTGAGCTCGCCCTGCCTGCCCCCGCTGCTGCTGTTGCTGCCTGCTGCTGCAGCCACCATGCCTCGGCCGCGCGCGACCGTCCACCTCCGGCCGCCATGCTCGCAGACCTCACCGCCGCCACTCCGGACACCACCCGCACCCACTGACCCCTCTCCTCGACCCGCGCCGTGAACGGTTCCCCGTACGCTGTTTCTGGCGAGCTCCCGTGCCGCTGCCGCTCTGTAGATCGTCGCCGGCGCTAATCCGTCGATGCGGCTGTCGTTAGCCACTAATACCCCATAAACACGCACTGACGCCAGGGGCCCACCCACTAAACTAACACTGTTTTGAAAATAAACCTATTAATAAACTAGAGTGCAACATGTGGGCCCCGCCAGCTAATTAGAGAAATTTTAAGAGAAATACCTGTTAAATACATGTGTCACTGACAGGTGGCCCCCACCTACCTGATTGACTGGTCAATGTTGACCTATTGACTACTGAGTCAGCATCCCCCTGCCCGCCCCCAGCTCGTCAACCTCTATTGACTGGGTGTTGACCGGTAGTTGACTTATTCAACTGTCCCCACCTGTCAGCCTGAGGTGCACACAGTGTACCCATAGCATTTAAATACTAATTTAGTTTCGAATTAAATTAAATCCAGAAATTAGAAAATGATTTAAAACTTTAAAAATTAATAGAAAATAAACCGTAGCTCGGATGGAAAAACTTTGTACATGAAAGTTGCTCAGAAGGACGAGACGAATCCGGATATGCAGCCCGTTCGTCTGCCACACATCCCTAGCATAGAAAACACGCAACTTTCCCCTTCCGGTTCATTTGTCCGAAAACACGAAACACCGGGAATACTTTCCCGGATGTTTCCCCCCTTCGCCGGTATCACCTACTACCGTGTTAGGGCAAACCTAGCACCGCGTTTTGTCATGTTATGTTTTGTGATGCTCTGTTTGCATTGTATTCATTGTTTCTTCCCCCTCTTCTCCCCGGTAGACTACGAGACTGACGCCGTTGCTGCCCCGATCGACTACGGTGTTGACGACCCTTCCTTCTCGACTGAGCTTCCAGGCAAGCCCCCTCCTTGATCACCAGATATCGCCTATTCCTTCTCTCTACTGCTTGCATTAGAGTAGTGTAGCATGTTACTGCTTTCGGTTAATCCTATTCTGCTGCATAGCCTGTCATTGTTGCTACAGTTGTTACCCTTACCAGCAATCCTAAATGCTTAGTATAGGATGCTAGTATTCCATCAGTGGCCCTACATTCTTGTCCGTCTGCCATGCTATACTATCGGGCCGTGATCACTCGGGAGGTGATCACGGGTATATACTTATATACATAATATATGATACATGTGGTGACTAAAGTCGGGTCGGCTCGTAGAGTACCCGCGAGTGATTCACGGATTGGGGGCTGAAAGGACCTTTGTCCCGACGGCTCTCTGGGTGGATCTTTGTGGCGGAGCGACAGGATAGGTTGAGACTACCTAGGTGAGAGGTGGGCCTGGCCCTGGTCGGCGTTCGCGGTTACTTCAAAATAACACGCTTAACAAGATCTTGGTATTTGATCTGAGTCTGGCCACTGGCCTATACGCACTAACCAACTACGCTGGAATAGTTATGGGCACTCAACGTCGTGGTATCAGCCGAAGCCTTCTTGACGTCAGCGACTGAGCGACGCGCGCCAGATTGGACCGCAAGCTCGCGCTTGTATTAAGGGGGCTAGGTTTGCTTACGGCCGCGTACGCAACGTGCAGGTGTGCAATGGGCGATGGGCCCAGACCCCTCGCGCATAGGATTTAGACCGGCGTGCTGACCTCTCTGTTGTTCCTAGGTGGGGCTGCGACGTGTTGATCTTCCGAGGGCGGACATGACCCAGGAAAGTGTTTCCGGCCAAAGGGGATCGAGCGTGTTGGGAAATGTGGTGCACCCCTGCAAGGAAGTTTATCTATTCGAATAGCCATGATCCTCGGTAATAGGACGACCCAGAGTTGTACCTTGACGTTATGACAACTAGAACCGGATACTTAATAAAACACACCCTTCCAAGTGCCAGATATAACCCGGTGATCGCTCTCACACAGGGCGACGAGGGGAGGATCGCCGGGTAGGATTATGCTATGCGATGATACTTGGTGAACTTACCATCTACTCTCTTCTACATGCTGTAAGATGGAGGCTGCCAGAAGCGTAGTCTTTGACATGACTAGCTATCCCCCTCTTATTCTGGCATTCTGCAGTTCAGTCCACCGATATTGCCCCTTTACACAGATACCCATGCATATGTAGTATAAATCCTTGCTTGCGAGTACTTTGGATGAGTACTCACGGTTGCTTTTCCCCCTCTTTTCCCCCTTTCCTTTCCTCTCGGTTGTCGCAACCAGATGCTGGAGCCCAGGAGCCAGACGCCACCATCGACGATGACCCCTACTACACCGAGGGTGCCTACTACTACGTTCAGGCCACCCACGACCAGGAGTAGTTTAGGAGGATCCCAGGCAGGAGGCCTGCGCCTCTTTCGATCTGTATCCCAGTTTGTGCTAGCCTTCTTAAGGCAAACTTGTTTAACTTATGTCTGTACTCAGATATTGTTGCTTCCGCTGACTCGTCTATGATTGAGCACTTGTATTCGAGCCCTCGAGGCCCCTGGCTTGTATTATGATGCTTGTATGACTTATTTATGTTTTTAGAGTTGTGTTGTGATATCTTCCCGTCAGTCCCTGAGGGATATTGATCGTACACGCTTGCGTGCATGATTAGTGTACGATTGAATCGGGGGCGTCACAGGTTACCCTAAGGTCAATGCTACCTTGGTGATTTTCGCTGATGTTGAGAGCAAAAGTCGACTGAAAGTCATCAACGGAGAAGTGAACATGGTTGCTCCGGCAACTACAACGTATTTGAAGTGGTCAAGAACTCCCATTACATTCGACCAGTCAGATCACCCAGCGCACGTTGCTACCCCCGGGCAGCAGGCGTTGGTGGTCGACCTAGTCGTTGGGGGCACCCGATTGACTAAAGTCCTTATGGATGGTGGCAGTGGTCTAAACATTATGTAAGCTGAGACCCTCCAAGGGATGGGCTTTCTGATGTCCAACCTCAGTGAAAGCAAAATGCAGTTCCACGATATCATCCCGGGAAAGAAGGCAAAGTCACTCGGATAGATTGCTCTTGATGTGGTTTTTGGTGATTCCAAGAATTTCCGCAAAGAGAAGTTGACGTTTGAGGTGGTGGATTTCCACACTGCTTATCATGCTATTCTGGGCAGGCCCGCATATGCTCGTTTCATGGCCCGACCATGCTACGTGTATCTTAAGTTGAAGATGCCTGGACCCAAAGGTGTGATCACACTCACGGGAAATAGGCAGAGAGCAGAAGAGTGCCTTCAGAAAGGCTCCAAAATTGCTGATGAGCAAATGGCGGTGGTGGAGCAGGAAGAATACAAGAAAAATGTTGATCCGAGTGATTTGTTGCGAGCCAAGAAGCCTGCTTCAAAATCAACATTTCAGTCGGCCGGCGAGACGAAGCCAGTCCACATTCACCCAGAAGACCCCTCTGCGGCTCCGACCCACATTTCGACGACACTCGACAGCAAATAGGAAGAAGCGCTCATCCATTTTCTCTATGAGAACTGGGACATCTTTTCATGGAAACCATCAGACATGCCAGGTGTACCTAGGGGGGTGGCTGAGCACCGTTTGCATGTCGACCCAAAAGCAAAACCTGTCAAAGAGCATCTACGTCGGTCCGCCGTGGAGAAGAGGAAGGTGATTGGTGAGGAAGTGGCTTGGCTCCTGTCAGCTGAGTTCATCTGCGAGATATACCACTCTGAGTGGCTCGCCAACATCGTCATGGTCCCCAAGAAAGATGATTCACTTCATATGTGTATAGATTTTAAGCATATCAATCGGGCCTGCTCGAAAGGCCATTTCCCTCTCCCCCGCATTGATCAGCTCGTCGACTCAACTGTGGGGTGTGAGCGTTTGTCTTTTTGGATGCATATTCCGGGTACCATCAGATCTGACTGTATGGACCCGATGAATAAAAACGGCCTTCATCACCCCATTCGGGTGTTTCTGCTATGTCACCATGCCTTTTGGTCTCAAGAATGCTGGTGCCATGTTCATGCGCATGATCCAGAAGTGCCTGCTCACGCAAATCAGTCGGAATGTGGAAGCATACATGGATGATATCGTGGTCAAGTCACGCAAGAGTTCTGACCTACCGACTGACCTCGCTGAAACCTTTGCCAATCTAAGAAGATATGACATCAAGCTTAATCCGTCCAAGTGCACATTCGGAGTTCTAAGAGGAAAGTTACTCAGTTTCCTCGTTTCCGAATGAGGGATTGATGCAAACCCAGAAAAGATAGGAGCAATTCTCCGAACGAAACGCCCTGTGCGTGTGCATGACGTTCAGAAGCTCACATGTTGTCTGGATGCATTAAGTCGATTCATTTCTCGTCTCGGTGAAAAGGCATTACCTCTTTACCGACTGATGAAAAAGTCTAATACATTCAAGTGGACTCCTGAAGCTGAAGCAGCATTTGTAGAGCTCAAAGCCCTGCTTTCCACCCAGCCGGTGCTTGCTGCTCTGATCAGCAAAGAGCCTCTATTGTTATACATTGCAGCCACTGGAGAGGTTGTCAGCACAGTGCTCACAGTCGAGCGAGAAGAAGAAGGCAAAGCTTATAAAGTTCAACGCCCAGTATATTACATTTCTGAAGTCTTGACTCATCCAAGCAAAGGTATCCACATTACTAGAAGCTTGTCTATGGAATTTACTTGACTACGAAGAAAGTTGCACATTACTTCGGAGACAATTTCAGTCTTCAGCGACGCTCCGTTATCTGAAATTTTGAACAATCGAGATGCAACTGGTCGAGTGGCAAAGTGGTAAATTGAACTTCATCCACTAGATATCAAGTTTGAAGCAAAAAAGGCAATCAAATCTCAAGCAATCACAGATTTCCTGGCCGAGTGGATTGAGTAGCAGCAGCCGACTCAAGTTCACTCGGAGCACTGGACCATGTTCTTTGATGGATCCAAGATGTTAAATGGTTCTGGTGCTGGAGTGGTCCTGGTGTGCCCAAGAGGTGACAAACTCAGCTGTGTTCTCCGGATTCACTTTGACTCCTCCAACAATGAAGCTGAGTATGAAGCACTTCTCAACGGGTTGCGTATGGCCATTTCACTCGGCGTCCAGTGCCTGATGGTATACAGCGACTCAGATTTGGTGGTTAATCAAGTAATGAAGGAATGGGATGTCTGGAGCCCTGCCATGACCGGATACTGCAATGTTGTAAGGAAGTTGGAAAAGAAGTTTGAAGGGTTGGAGCTCCATCACGTTCCCCGACTCAAGAATCAGGAAGCTGATGACCTGGCAAAGATAGGTTCCACTCAGAAACCTATTCCCAGTAATGTGTTCTTCGAGCATCTCCATACCCCGTCAGTGCAAGAAGATCCCTTTATAGAGGAGCCCCCGCAACCAATGAGTTCTACCAATCCGACTGAGGTCAAAGTACCAGCAGTTGTCGACCTTATAATGGAAATTTTGGTAATCACCCCCGACTGGACAGTGCCATATATTGCATATCTGCTCATGCAGGAACTCCCTCAAGATGAAGTTGAAGCACGTCAGATCGTCCGTAGATCAAAAGCCTTCATAGTTATAGGCAGACAACTTTTCAGAGAATGTATTTCTGGTGTAGCTCAGCGATGTATCTCTCTAGAGGAGGGTCGACTGATCTTGAACGAGATTCACTCGGGGACCTATGGTCACCATGCGTCCTCTCGGACCATCTTGGCCAAAGCGTACCGAGCGGGATTCTACTGGCCACGGGCCAACAAAATGGCCAAGGAGATAGTTGAGAAGTGTGAGGGTTGTCAAGTTTACTCGAACATGTCCCACAAGCCTGCGTCGACCATGAAGACTATTCCACTCATCTGGCCATTCACTGTGTGGGGGTTGGACATAGTTGGGCACTCATTTGCTCGTAGCGGTCGACAAGTTCACTAAGTGGATTGAAGCAAAACCTATCAAGAACTTACACTCAAGCACATCCATCAGTTTCATCAGAGAGTTGATGTTCCGATATGGAGTTCCACACAACGTCATCATAGACAATGGCCCGAACTTTGATTCTGATGAGTTCAAAGCATTCTGCGCTTCCCAAGGCACTCGGGTCGACTACGCATCTGTTGCGCACCCGCAGTCGAATGGGCAAGCTGAAAGAGCAAATTGTTTAATCCTCCAAGGGCTAAAACCCCAATTGATGCGCGACCTTAAGCATGCAGCTGGAGCTTGGGTGATTGAGTTACTGTCTATTCCGTGGGGATTGAGGACAACTCCCAACCGATCGACTGATCGAACCCCTTTCTTCATGGTATACGGGGTTGAAGCCGTACTTCCGAGTGACTTGCTGCACAATGCACCCCGAGTGGAACTTTTCTCATAAGCTGAGGCAGAGCAAGCACGTCAGGACGCCATAGATCTTCTGGAGGAAGAGCAAGAGATGGCCTTGATCCGGTCAACCATTTACCAGCAAGACCTTCATGGATTCCACGCCCGAAACGTCAGAGGTCGAGCATTTCAAGAAGGAGACCTTGTGCTACGAGTGGATCAGCAACGGCCTCACAAGCTCGCTCCTGCTTGGGAAGGTCCCTTCATCGTCACCAAGGTGCTCCACAATGGGGCGTATCACCTTTACAATGTAGCCAAGAAGAAAGATGAGCCGCGCTCTTGGACCATGGATCTGCTCTGCCGCTTTTATACTTAAACACTCGTATTGTCGAGATGTAATAAGAGTACTTTCAGATTGTTTATCAAAGACATGATTCCTGCAGTCTCATAATGATTGTTCTCGCATAAACATACGTTCAAATCCCCCAGTCTGTGGCTTAGCCGCGAACCTGTTTCGCCTAAGTTAAAAAAACAACTCTGAGTGGAGAGCAATCCTCCCACTCGGGGGCTTAGCTGCAAACCAGATTCGCCTAAGTTTCAAAAACAACTCCGAGTGGGGAGAAATCCTCCCACTTGGAGGCTTAGCTGCGATCCCGTACTTGCCTAAGTTACAAAAACAACTCCGAGTGGAGAGCAATCCTCCCACTCGGGGGCTTAGCCGCGACCCCGTACTCGCTTAAGTTACAAAAACAACTCCAAGTGGAGAGCAATCCTCCCACTCGGGGGCTTATCTGCGATCCCGTACTCGCCTAAGTTACAAAAACAACTCCGAGTGGAGAGCAATCCTCCCACTCGGGGGCTTAGCTGCGACCCCGTACTCGCCTAAGTTACAAAAACAACTCTGAGTGGAGAGCAATCCTCCCACTCGGGGGCTTAGCTGCAATCCCGTACTCTCCTAAGTTATAAAAACAACTCCGAGTGGAGAGCAATACTCCCACTCGGGGGCTTAGCCGCGAACTAGCTTCGCCTAAGTTAAAAAATACAAGCACATTGAAGGCAGGAAAACTGCATTCAGATAAAGCCATCAAGTACGGATAAATCCAGCAAGGTTCAAGAAACCACAGGCAAAACTACTCGGGCGTCAGGCCTGAGGCATTCCGAGGCAAATAAAGTCAAGTTATCAAGTTTTTCACTCGGCAGGAGGAGGACTAGCTGGCTCGACGAAGGTATCCAAGTCGATGCCGTCTGCGATGCGAGTGGCTGCATTAATGAAAGTCTCCATGAAATATTGAAACTGAAGCTTCTTGGTGTTTGCCACCTGAAGAGCTTTCAGCTTCTCTTCCTTGGCGTCCTTGCAATGAACATGGATGAGTGATAGAGCCACATGAGCACCATAGTGAGTAGCTGACTTCTTCCATGCTCAAACTCGGTCAGGGATTTCATTGAGTCGAGTCATCAGCGACTCGAGATCATTCTGAAGCACATCTTCTGGCCACAGCTCCTTGTCTATCCGCGACAGTGCAACCTTCAGTCGAGCAGTATAGTCCAAGACACTGGCGAGGCGAGATTCCAGTCACAGCACGTTCATGGGAGCTTCATCTTTGATAGGAGAGTTGATGGGGTCCAATCCCGTTTCGATCTGTCCGATTTCCTCCTTGAAATTCCGACAAAACTCTGCACGGAGAGAGAAGTAGTGAGTTGATAGGAATGAATTAGCAGTAGCATTGTGGAGAAGGTTCAGTCGGATGAAGAAAAGTACCTTCGAGCATGAGAAACATCTTCTTGGCAAGAGCTCCTAGATAAGCCTCCAGTTCATCCCTCTTCCGAGTGAGAACATCCACTTTGTCGGCCAAGACCAACTTCTCCTCCTTCAGCAGTGCAGCTTGTTTCTTTGCCTCGTCAACAACAGTCTTCAGTTTGGCATTCTCCTCCTCCAATTTTCCGACTGAAGCTAGCTTCTTATCAGCTAGTTCAGTCTTCTCACGCACCAGCTTCTGCGCCCTCGCAAGATCAGTGTCCTTCTGCTCCAATTCCTAGTTCATTTTGTCTAAAGAAATAACATTCCTCAATCGGGCCTGGAGTTGACGGTTTTTACTACGCACATATGTTCGAGTGGAGTCACTCACTCGGTTCAAAAGAGGATGGGAAAGGAAAAATAACAAGTTATACAATCGACAAGTTGTTACCTCCCATGGTGGCCACTTCATTCTGGGCCTTCTTCAGGTTCTCCTTGGCGAGATCCAGGTCGAGCTTGAGTTGGATCTTCTCCTTCTTGAAGGCAACATACTGGGTCCCAAGTTCACAAGATTTCTGCAATCAACAACAAGACAAATCAGTCGACGAAAACAAAGACTAGTTACTTTCGAGCAAAAAAGAGCAAGTTCAGATTGCTATGGCAAAAGAGTTCTAAGACTGCCGCCGAATCTAACAATTGACAGCAGTCTCGGGGACTACACCCAGTGGGTGCACTTAGCGTGCCCCCACTGGTTCGATTTCCCACTTGGCATGGTCTGCCCAGCCCAAATGGAATGAGTAAAAAAGAAGAAGAAGAAGAAGAAGAAGAAGAAGAAGAGAGTTCTAAGACCACTGCCGACTGCCCACAGTCGACAGCAGTCTCGGGGACTACACCCAGTGGGTGCACTCAGCGTACCCCCACTGGATCGGTTCCCACTCAGCACGACCTGTCCAGCCCAAGTGGAAGTACTGCAAACCAACAAACCAACATATTCTTTAGACCCCCACCGAATCAACCATTCAACGGCGGTCTCGAGGACTACACCCAGTGGGTGCACTCAGCGTGCCCCCACTAGTTCCACTCGACATGACCTATATGACTCAAGTGGAAATAACTATTCGGAAGAAGAAACACCCACTGGGTGTACAGATGCAGGGCACAGACCCATGATAGATGCACATTAAAGGTTCCAAAATGCTAATCCACGGACATCTTACGAATAATAAAGCAGCAGTTTTCAGGTAGCATATCCTAACAGAGCAAGGATCAAGCTGTAAAAGCCAATCGAAAATCAACGTACAATCCCACTTACTCGAACATTGGTTTGGAGGGCAGAGCTGGCGTCGTAAGCGGCCTTGCTAGTGTCAAACACCACTTTCAGTCGGTCCATCATCAGACCCGCCTGGATCATAGTTTCCTTGGCAGCTCCTATTTGGTCCTCCGGGACGTGATGCATAACAAATGGAGTCGATGACGTAGTTGGTGGGGTTGGAGCCTGGGGCTGTGCAGTCAGTGTGGTCGGACCAGAAGTCTGGGCAGTCGACGTTGAGGGTTGGTCGATCGACAGGGGATCAGCAAAAGAGGCAGTAGCCTGTATTGGGTCGCCAAGTTGTTGAACTACAGGCTCAGACGGCAGACGAGACGCTCTACCAGAAGGCACCCTCTTGCTCCGAGCTCTACTCCTTCTCCCTGTACTCCTCTGAGGAACATCGTCGTCATCATCATCATCTGGAAGCTGGATAACATTTGTTGGTGCTACAAACACTCGACAGTGAGATTTCAGTCGACCAGGAAAATCAGTTGACATAATGTAAGCATGGTTGTGGTGTCATACTTGCTCGAGAGGTGGCCGCGTCCGTGGTCTCCACATCGGCCCACTCCTCGTCAATGTCCATTGAGGTTGCAGAAGTGGCAGCCGTGGAAGCCCAAATTTCACTCGGTCAAACAAGTGAAGAAGTCTGCAGTGGCAATGAAAGACAAAGAAAAGAAACACTTATGTCGAAGCAACGGGCACGGTCACTTTGATCCTGGGCAGGGCCTTCCGAGGCTTAGGTGGAGCAACTTTGGCCTGCTTCGCGACCTTCTCCGTTGGATCTGGGGTCGACGTCCGAGTGCGCTTCAGAATCTTTGCACTCGACACAACTGTCTTGGCATGTCCTCTCGCAGGGTCTTGTGACTGTTTGGAGCGTCGTTCGGAGCGGGGCGGTGAGCCCACTTCCTCGCTGCTGCCAGAATCCTCAATGTCATCCTCGCTATCATCTGCATATTCGAAGTCAGCGCTCCCACCTTCACTCTCTACTCCTTCTTGGTGCTGCTCCCCATTCGGCATCGAGTACATTTTGGTGAAAACCTACAAGACACAAGTTACAAGTATCAGTTGGATTTTCAAGATTACTGCATATTGTTCAAAATACAAACACTCAACAAATATGCCTGACCTCTCCGGGAGCGTTCTGGGCGTCCAATGGCAGAATCCTCTTGGCTCCGCGAGGGTTGTCCTTGTTGCTCGTGATGCTCCGAAGCCACTGAGCAACTGTATCCTCACTGACCTCCTCCGGGTGGGTCCGAGCGGTGTCTTCTGGGCCCGAATACATCCACATGGGGTGGTCACGGGCTTGTAGAGGTTGGATGCGTCGACTGAGGAACACCTCAAGCAGATCCATGCCTGTCACTCCGCCCTGGACCAAAGCTACGACCGCATCGACCAAAATAGCTACTTCGCCTTTCTCCTCCGCAGAAACTACCAACGAAGAAGGATTTTGGAGTCGCTCCAGAGTGAAAGGAGGAAGGCCAGTCGACTGACCAGGAGTCGGAATATCCTTGCAATAGAACCAAGTCGACTGCCACCCTCTGACTGACTCGGGAAAGATCATGGGAGGGAAAGTGCTCCTACCTCTCATCTGAATCCCTAACCCCCACACATTTGGATCACGCGCGTCCTCCCATCAGTCGGATTAGCTTTCTTCACCGACTGAGATCGGCAAGTGAAGATGTGCTTGAACAAACCCTGGTGCGGGTGACACCCCAGAAAGTTTTCGCACGTGGAAACAAAGGCAGCAAGATAAGCGATGGTGTTGGGGGGAAAGTGATGGATCTGGGCACCGAAGAAGTTCAGAAAAGCTTGAAAGAATGAGTGGGGAGGCAAACAGAAACCTCAATCGACATGCGTCGTGAGGAGAACACACTCGCCCTCCCGCGGCGCCGGCTCGCCCTCCCCCTCCGGCAATCTCCAAGACCCCTCCATAATCAGGCCGTCGGTAGCGAGATTCACCAGATCTTCCTCCATGATAGTGGAGGGGATCCAATCCCCCTAGATCCAGCCATGCGGAAGAGTGGACTGTGACGTCGACCCCTTTTGTCGCCTTCTTGCCCTTCGCCGTGGCCTTCTTCGCGCGCTCCAGGGCCGTGGTCTTGTCCTTCACCATGGCGGCGGAGCTCGAGAGAGGTGGATGGAGGGATGAAGCGCTAGAGGAGATGAGGTGGAAAATCAGAGAGAAAGGGGGGCGAATGGAGTGCACAGTTCCTCGCATCAGCGGCCGCGCCCTTTATGGCTTTGCCTTCAAGTGACTAACCTGTGGACCCGTGCAATTCTGGCGCATCCTATAACAGACGCCGGCTCGATACGTGGCAAAAAAGGGGCGTGAAGCTCGAGGCGTTCCTATCTGTCCGCCCCACTTACCACACCGCGCCCCGTCCCACGCGCTTCCCCAAAATTCAAATCCTGCAAGATCCGGAAACTGCAGAGTAGTCGATCGCATCAGAGACATCTCATTCCATTCTACTCAAATATATGCAGTGTAATTCACTCGGAAATTCCATGGATAAGGATCGATCAATACGACTGATGAAGAGTTAAAGAACCAGCATGTTCTCAGACCCCTAAGGAAATGTCTCCAGAGCATTGAATCGGGTCGGAACCAACTTCAACCCTTCTTCACTCGGTCCTCAGTCTATTCGGGGGCTAATGACGATGACATGTACCTAGGGTGGGGTCTTAGGCCTGGCCTAGACACCCTACCAAGGACACTGCCCTAGAGTCCAAGGCCTATAAGGTTCAACAGAATATACCGACAGAAACTGCCCCGAAGTGCAACTCACTCGACGAAAGATTCCACTCGGAGATCCCAATTCCACTCGACCATGATAACTTCACTCGACCATACAAAAACTCATTCGGAGTACAGAAGGCCTAAAGTCACCCAGGATGGCAACAGTCAGGCATTCACTCCGTCGTCATAAAGACCATTTATAGCAGGCGTTACCAGCAATGCTCTAGTCTTAACTCACATTGAACCATGTGTAACTGAGGGCTGCGAGGGTCCTGACACACTCTATATAAGCCACCCCCTCCTCTAGCACAGGGGTTCGCACCCCCTGTAACATTCACACATATCCAGTCGACAAGCCTCCGCAACACCGAGACGTAGGGCTATTACCTCCTCCGAGAGGGGCCTAAACTCATAAACTTGTGCGTACAACCTTGCCGTAGCTAGGACTCTGCCTCCTCCTACGTACCCCCTACTCTTACTGTCAGACTCATTCCCACGACACGAACCACTATTTTCATTTAAAGTTCAAGTAAAAATAAAACTCGATCAATAATGTGCCACCGCATCCAGGACGCACTATACTGTATCATTCACATGCGGTCCCCGACCCTCGATCAAGTTGAAAACTAGACTAGTCAAAATGTCAATTGGGATGCCTCTTTGTAAACAAATGCGCTCCTAGCTTCAAAAAAATGCGCTCCTACGTGTACCTGCGAGTGGGTGTGAGAGAACTAGTGCGTGCGTGCACCGCTTCTCTTCGTGAGAGTACAATGTACTCTGCCCAAAGAACGTTCACCACAAGAGTAATAGTATAAGTGTGTGACGTGTGAGTTAAAATAAAAGGTGCGCGACGTCTTTTTTTTAGAAGTTCTGAGGGTAGGGTGTGAAGAGCACATATGTGTGTGACGTCTACCTACAGATAGACGGTGGATGCGAGAGGACTCGGGAGAGTCGTGACTCATGAGGGTGCGTGTGTGTGTGAGAGAGAGAGGAGGCACGTATCAATGCAATGCATGTGTCCGTAAATCATATCTAACAAACGTTTGCCACAAGCCGTTTCCTGACGAACGGCATAAGAACCGTTAGATCGGCATCCGACAGTGTCGGTTTTGCCATGTCATTTAATAGAACAGCCACTCCTCCGACACACAAATCTTCCATGTGAGTGTTAGAAACTGCCGTATGCTCCTCCCTCCGTTCCAAAATACAGTGCATATAGCTTTATTGAAAATTCGAACCTCGCAAACTTTTACCGAGTTTTCGTGTACCAAAATGCACATATAGGATACCCAGTTGTGATAGCCTGGCTTATCAGGGATGAGAGACTACTCATATTAATAAGGAATTCCTTCTTTTCTGGGAGCCCATTCAGAAAGAACTCCAAAGTTAAGCGTGCTCGGTTGGAGTAATTTCAGGATGGGTGACCGACTGGGAAATTGCTCCTGGGTGCGCATGAGTGGGGACAAAGTGCATAGAAAAGACTAGTATTGATCTGTGGGACCAGTCTAGATCCCCCCAGGAGTAACGACCACCGGCGGGTGTGTGCGGGGTGTTACAAGTTGGTATCAGAGCCGACCCTCGCGGTTACATGGATGTTTGCGGATAGGTGCGCGGTCATGTTGTGCATGACGTTTGTGACCCATCATGGCACATGGCATGACACATGTGCCGGACTAGATGCACAGACATATGTGCCAAGAGGGAACGCTTCTGTGGCCCGACGAGGACGTCGGTTCCTCTGAGTGGGGGTTTATGTGATAGCCTGGCTTATTAGGGATGATAGACTACTCATATCAATAAGGAATTCCTTCTTTTTCGGGAGCCCATTCAGAAAGAACTCCAAAGTTAAGCGTGCTTAGCTTGGAGTAATTTCAGGATGGGTGACCGACCGGAAGTTGCTCCCGGGTGCGCACGAGTGAGGACAAAGTGCGCAGAAAAGACTAGTATTGATCTGTGGGGCCAGCCTAGATCCCGCCAGGAGTAACGACCACCGGCGGGTGTGTCCGGGGCATTACACCAGTATATATCATTTCATTCATCTTCGAGAGGTAACTATAAAGATGGGGGAGGAGTGTACAAACAAAGACCATCGTATCACCTGCAGCAATTTCAACCATCCTTTGGTGTGGAGGAATATCATAGGAACTCTATATGATATGATTTTTATATGATTTTTTTCCTTTAGAGCAAATTGGTTCATAGGAATAGATTCATATACTCCACATTTCAAAGGCAAATAAACATGATATCATTTTTATAGCTTTAGAGCCACTTGTTCATATGAATGGATTCCTATACTCCCACAATTTCAAAGGAAAATAAACATTAGCGTATATTCAATAGAAAAGTTCCTATGATGTGAACCAAATGACATCTCCTTTCTAATCCCTCCTCATAGGAATTGAGATACATGTCATCTCTAGATTCAATAGAAAAGTTCCTATGATGTGAACCAAATGACATCTCTTTTCCAATCCCTACTCATAGGAATTGAGATATATGTCATCTCTTTCCCTACAACTTCCATGTTTACATCTTCTATTCCTAAATATCTTGTACAACCCACTAGTAGATTTTTTCCTGGACATGCAACTATGGCACAAGAACACGTCATGCATGCAAGTCATAAATCACATTGTTTTTGTACTCTATGCATAGAAGCACCACATCATCAATTCGTGCATGTTACTCATAAGTTATTTCTTGCATTAGATTTTGTATTGACAATGTATGTGTTGGTCACGTGCACACATATGTAGTTCACATTCACATTTTTGTTAGAAATTTCATTCTTTTAACTGCAATTCATTTTTCTCTTTGTATTACATTTCCATTTTAAGCATACATTCACTTCCCATTAGTTATAGATGTTTTTGGAGGAACTTTTATGCATTATTTTGAGTAGCAAATTTCACGCGGCGGCGGGTATATCAAATTTTGTACGTATATCTCCACTGGTCCCCGAACCCAAAATGCTACCTTGTTCACATAAAACCAAGCGGCCCACACATATTAAGGCATTGACTCGGACTCAATCCCTCTCTCATTTACTACGCCGTGGCCCCGCACGCCATAGTACTCCTACAAACCTTACCGCCGCACGAATCATCGGTTTTCTTCGAGAGGATGAGGGAGAAGCGGATTTGTAGTGGAGGCGCTTTGAAAAAAGGATTTGTAGTGGAGGCTCCTACCCTAGGGTGCCCCAGGTAGCTGCTGCATGCATCATTGGTTTTCTCTTTTCTTTATGCTCTTGCGCGCTAGAGTGAAATGATGGTTGCTTCGTCCGTCCAGCTTAATGCGGGAAAAGTGTGGCTTTGTGATTTGACCCCTCATTGCTCATTTACTACTACTGCGGCTCTACAACCGGGGTGCCTCCAAGTCCAACCGTTGCTCCGAACTGTAATTTGGTGCATCGCATGTGGAACAAGACGATGGATGAGCCACATGTCGGCCAAAGGGGTCTTGTTAAGTGTGTCGCTGTTTCGTGTGCGGACTGGCCCTGCTTGAGTTGCTACGCCAACACGACAGGAGCAGCCTACCACTTGGTTTTGGTCCTTGGTGAATCCCGACTATATTGATCTAAAAATATACTACTCCCTCCGTCTCGGTTTATAGGGCATGCACGTAGTTCTAGGTCATCCATTTGACTAACTAAATATGAGTTACTATGTCACAAAGGGTATATCATTGGATTCTTAAGCAGATGTTGTTTCTAAACATATATTGTTCATCACATATATAGCTAGTTAAATTCTCAACCTAGAACAATGTGCATGCCCTGTAAACTGAGACGGAGGAAGTAGTAAAAATGAGGTGATTTCACCGAGCAGTGGGCGGGGAGCATGGCCTGTCATGTGGTCCCACGTGTCATGATGTACCAAGGCGATGCACGTCCCTCTTGAGGCAGAACAATGGCAGAAGCAATATGTGGTTTTCTTGAAGGAGATGATGGCGAAGCGGATTCAGCGAAGTGTGAAATAATGGTTGCTTCGTCTGTCTGGGATGGTGCGGCATTGTGATTTGACATCTCATTGCTCATTACTACTACTGGGGCGCTACGACTAGGGTGCGTCCCCCCTATTATTCTGCACCGTTATTTGGTGCATGACACGTCGACCCGGTTGCTATATGTCCCACATGTCAGCGAGAGGAAGTACATAATTCATGAAAGCAAGCGTTTCCACTCTTTTAGTATGACGGAGGAGTAAAAGACACGACCTGGTGTTTGCTGCTTCGCGTGATCCATCGATACAAACCCGGACTAAAAAAGGCGAGGTCGGGTCTTTTCCCGCACGGCAGGCAGGGGAGTTTGGCATATTCTGTTTGAGGCAATGAGGCAGGAAGGGAAACAAGCAAATAAAGGTTGAGCGACTTAGTTTTGGGGAAATCTGATTTTATGGAGTACGTACCAACTATGGAGGTAGTACTACTTACTACTCTCTCCTTTCCGGTTTATAGGTCTCATCTAAAAAAATTCGTTTTTCCGTTTTAGAAGTCTCAATTGTACTAGTAGTACCATCACATGTTTGGATTTCGAGGTGCCTTAATCACCCGATGCAAGCAGCATCAAGAGAAAAATCACCAATGCATGTAGAAGTTTATGGAAATTTAGTGGTCATGCATGCATTCGTTGTAATTAATGCATCGGTAAACATAACTTCTTGAGAAAAACGAGCGTACTAATTACTTGTGCAAACTATAAAATTAATTCCACCACTCACTGTCTACCTTGGTTGGAGAGATTTTGAAATTGAGCCATAAACCGGAAAGGAGGGAGTAGTAACATAGCCTAGGGTAGCTTGCTGCACCACGGACTCTAAGCAAATTGTTGTAGTACTACTCCTATGTACCACTGTACTACTCCTACTACTAGAAGACATATATTTCAAACAATATGATAATCTCTCTAACCAAGGTAGGGATGAGGAGTAAATGGAGGGAGTAGTAAAATTTTCTCCTCGTCCTGCGAGCCACCGCGCCCGTGGGCGAGGGAGCGGGCGTAGGCGTGATAAGCAAGCTTCCCCTCATCATGTGAATCTGCGAGCCACCGCACCCGTGGGCGGGGGAGACGGAGTAGTACACAAGCTTCTCCTCGTTCTGTGAGTTGACGGGACACATCAAAAGTAATACGTACAGAGCATCTCCAGTGTATAGAGCCTTGTCTCTAAGGTAGGCCCCACATGGTTTGCCTCTTATCAAATGAAAAAACCACAATGTATAGAGACTCTAACCAGCCTCTATGGTGGGCCCTAGCAGAAATTTAAAAAGTATTGGTTAGCAACACATTTGTCCAATCAGTACTATTTCTCTTGTACTCCTAATTTCTTATGCTTCCTAAGGCTAACAATTGGGACCAGATGGATTGTTACATTGTTAGAGGCAGCCTCTAAGGTTGGACGCGATGCTAGCCAATTTTTTGTTAGAGGCAGTTCATGCCATGTATAGAGGCCTGCCTCTAAGAGGAGAGAGGGCTTAGAGGAAACAAAAAGCATACATTATGGATGCCCTAAGTGCCTACTTTTAGGTCTACATGACGCAATTTAAAATCCACAATGTATCCATAATAGATGCTGAGTGGTAGAATAACTTTGTTACTTCCATAGTTCACAAAAGTACTGAGCATGTGAGATGGTGAACTGTAACATCCCAATTTTTATTAAATTTGGATGTTAATAGAATCATTCAATGCATATCATATTTCTTTGCATTTTGGAGTTTTTGAAATATTCAAATAATATTTTTTCACTCGAGAAAAACAAATGAGAGGGGATAAGATGACTTCCTCAAACTTATAAAAGAGTGGGAAATTTTATTTTGAATACTATTTGAAGTTTTGGAGTTTATTGGTATTTATTTTATCTGCAAAAAGTGCATTAATTGCATTAGGAAAATATTTTAAAAATATTCTATGCTTAAGTTAATGTTCATTAGGCTCTAAATATTGTATAGTCATTTCAGGAATTATTGTGGTGTTTTTATTAATTCATTTGAATTATTTAGGGCCACTTTAGTGTTTGGTTTAAAAATACACGCACGCACGCACTCACCCGCCTGGGCCGAAACCAGTTCGGCCCAGGGACGCACGCGCTCAGCCAGCCGCGCCAGGCCAGCTAGCCCACCGGCCATTTTCGGCCCAAGGCCGCCCGCGCGCCCGAAGCCTCCCGCACCGGTCAACCGCTCCGCGCCCACCCTCGCTCGCCTCCTCTCGCTACCGCTGCCAGGCGGGCCCCGCCCGTCAGGCCGTCCCCAACCTCCCGCACCGCGCGGGACAAACATCCGCGCCTCGCCGCCCGCAACCGCCGGCCACCTCACGCTCGGATAATGCTTATCCGTCGACCCCGAGCCGTCTGCCCTCGCCTATAAAAGCCCCTCGACCCCCTCTTCCATCCTCGCCATCCTGCTTCTTCCCATGCCGCTCACAGCCGCCGCGCTGCCCGTTCGCATCTCGCCGGAGCATTTCATCGCCCGTAGACCACTCCGACCCTCCTTTTTCTGTATTTTTTCTTAGCTCGCCGAGGCGCATCCGTTTGACATAATTTTTGCCCCTAGGTCCCGTCGGAGCCAACGCACCATCGACGCCGGAGCCGCCGGAGCACCGTGCCCTGCCGTCTTCGCCTCACCCCGTCCCGACGCCGCCGACAAATGCCGACACCACCTCCGTGACGCCCTCGACGCACCGCACCTCCCCGTCTTCTTCCCCGTCGATGAGGACCACCACAACCGCCGCCCCCTCCGTCACCGACGCCGCGCCGCCGTCTTCATCGTCGCCGGCCACCACCACCACCCGCTATAAGCCGCCGCCCCACTCCCGCCTGTTAGATCGATCACCGATGGCCCAGATTAGATTAGGTTATTTTTTTAGTTGAACCGGTACGCGGTTAACCGCGAGTTTTTATTCTAAAAACCGATCGGTTTCTGTATAAGTTAGCCGCCGCCGCCGTTTTTCTTAGATTGTGGCCGTCCGCTGTATAAGCTACGCGGCGAACACCTTTCGGCCAGTAGGAATCTGCCACGCACCAGGGACCTGTTTGCGGTAGTTTTCTTCACTGTTTAGTCCCTTTTATCACAGATTAGTCCCTGAGCTTAGATTAGCCATAACTTTTAAACCGTAGATCCAAACTCGATGAAACCAGCGGTAAGTTCTTCATATTGTTTAGATCTATCCAGTGGTATCCTTTTTGCAAACTTTTGTCAGATTCAAATTTGAATTTATTCAGATTCGAATTCGAACTTCAAATGGCCATATCTCAAACCGTAGCTCCGATTAAGTTGATTCTTTTTGCATTCTGTCACCGTAGCCAAACCCTATCACCTGGACCTTTGTCACAATATTTTACACACACTAGGATCTGTCCATTAATATTTTTACTAGTATGCATAGTACGCACTATAGTTCACATCACTTCTTGAACCATAGGCCTATGTTGTTTTGCACTTAGAACATTTTCGTGCAAGTTAAGTGTTGTTTGTTCATTTGGTTTTTCCGAGACTTCTTGCTTTGCATGTTCTTCTTGGTTCTCTGAAATGTTTTCTTATGTTTGTTTATCTTCTTTGCGATAGATTGCGCGGAGTGCGAAGCAAAATATTATCAGTCTTTAGAATTCAACCACCAGTACCAAGGCAAGTTCACATTTGACCATTCTTCTAATTACCTATGTTTATATTATGCAATTAGTCCTTTTGTGGTAGGATTGCATGGTAGGACTTATTGTTGCCAGATGGCTATGCCGTTACCTAGTAGTTCATTTGAGGTAGGTCTGATCTATACATCCTTGTCACCACCGTGTAAGTTTATTTTTGCCTCGCTAAATGTAGACGTGGTTTGGGAAGCGAACATGGTGAGACATGAGTGACAAAGTAGTAAGCAGGACCAAGACTTGTAAATGAACTACCTGGGCGGTATTTGGTTTGAATGGTGGCGAAGTGCAGTGGGAGCATGCATGGTTAATCCATGGTGGTGCACCACTAGTGGTCGACCGCCCAGGCTCAAAGAGATCAATCATATTCTCATGTCTATAAGCTTACGTGTGCAACGACAAGCCAATATGGGCTCTGGCTTAGTTGAGTAGTTAGTGTGCCCCCTTCCGGGATGGGCTAGCAGATGTAGAATGAGTAGGTGTACCGGCCTATCCGTGGGTTAAGGGGAAATACTTTCGAAAGACTATGTCTCGGTCATCCTGTTCTCAAACACCAGGCAGTGCGCTAATTTCAAGAGAGGCGATCGAGTCTTGTGGGGAAAAGTGCGCAAACCTCTGCAGAGTGTCAACCTAATCGATTAGCCGTGTCCTCGGTTACGGACAAGTTGAGCATCTTGTAGTGGAAATGCCGGGAGATCTCCTCACCTTTAATTAAACAGTTGGGTTTTAAATGAAACTTGGGAACGGATGGAGTTGGGTTTGCCAACTCATCCTATGCAAATGTGTAGTAGTAGAATAACATCTTTCCTAATAGGGAAAAACTAGCTTTATGCAAAAAACTAAACTTAGAGCTTTCCACCAGCCAAATTACATGTACAAGTAGGTTCTTTACACTTATGATGTGACTTGCCAGTACATTCAATGTACTGACCTATATGGCTGCAACTTATCACGTTGCAGATATATCCGACGAGGATTAAGGTGCGATAGGTCGATGTTCTACACTCAACCTTGCTCGTGGAGTTGGACTCATTTACTACTTTGCTTCCGCAGTATTTGTTTATTGGCTCTATGCCCTATTTTGTAATAAATGTATTGCTCCTGGACTATCAATGTAATAAAGAGATGTGTGTTATTTCTGTTATTTCATCGAGTACTGTGTGTGCTAGCAAGTCGATCTAGGGGCTAGCACGGTAAACACAGAGACTTCGACTCTTACCGAGTCGGGTCGCTACAAGATGGTATCATAGCACACGTTGACTGTAGGACGCAACCCCTAGAAAATGGAAAAGCCATAGGATAAAAAGCTATATTTTTCACTTTCCCTATATATCCTTTGGTCTCGTACCTTCTCTGCTTCATTAGTAATTTCTTCCCTCTTTCAAAATGTAGGTGCCGTCCTCCATTGTCGAGTTCGAGCAGCCCGATGAGACCATGCCCTTTGGACGGCAGCTGATGAAGATCGTGAAGCACCTGAAGATTGGGCTTCCCACATTCCCTAGAACTTTCACTGCCACCTTGCCCGAGGAGACGCGTTGGAGGATTGATGCCCATATCCCCGGACGCATCCTCGGAAACCGCACCAAGCCCATTGATTTCCATGTGGATACTGCAACATGGGGCTTGGGCAGGGGCATCGCTGCTCACATTGCTCTCGGACGCATTCGGGAGGAGTATGACGAGGACCTCAAGAAGACCTCCTTCGTGATGTACGGATGCCGCGACGCAAATGGAGATGTGGTGCATACCCTAGAGGACGAGACGATAGCATCCCATATCCAGGACATGGAGGATCACATTCGTATGATGGAGCTGGAGCTGTCCGACAACATGATCGTCATCAAGGACCTCATGACTCGCAAGGCCGATCCCGAGGAGGAACTCCAGGACGCTCGCATCGAGCATGAGGGAGAGCTGGACGCACTGCAGGAGAAGATTGACGACCTGAAGCTTGAGCTTGAGGAGGCCGAGGAGAAGCTGGATGAGGGAGAAAACATCCAGGAGGATCACTCTTATGGAGATTTCGTCAGCCAGGACAAGGATCAGGATGATGAGCTTGGAGATGACGACATAGACAGTGATGCAAGGACACCTGATGTCAACATGGTTGACTGGTCTTCATCCGATGAGAGTTAGATTTTATACCACCACGAGAGTTAGAAATTCGATTTCGTTATCCGATTAGTTTTACTTCATTTGTAAGACCTTGTCAAATCTTGTGACATGGCTTACCTTAGGTGTTATTATTTGTGTGAACCTCTTTGTTTGAAATTGAATTGGAGTGATTTGAAGTTTTATTGCTATCATGTGCATATGGGTAGTGTGATTTTACTCACTAGGCCTCATTCTATTCTAACTCCTCATCCACTCTAAACCCATCAGATGCCTCCAAGACGTGACCCCGGATTCAACTTTCTGCCGGAGCTCACGCAATTGATCCAGCAACAGAATGCTCTTATGCAGATGCTCATTCAGAACCAGAACCACAACAACAACAACAACAACCCACCGCCGCCACCCCCAGTTGACAGTGTTACCCGTTTTCTGAGGCTGAACCCACCCGTGTTCTCCAGCAGCACGGAGCCGATTGTCGCAGATGACTGGCTCCGCAAGATAGGAAGGGAGCTGGCCACGGTAGGATGCAATGATGCTGAGAAGGTAAAGTTTGCCGCCCATCAGCTGGATGGCCCGGCCGCTGCTTGGTGGGAGAACTACACCACCACATACCCCTTGGAGAGTGTGACTTGGACTCAGTTCCAGCAGGCGTTCCGCACTGCTCATGTCTCAGCTGGAGCCATGAGTCTGAAGAAGAAGGAGTTCCGCAGCTTGCGCCAGGGAGGACGCACGGTATCCCAGTATGTTGATGAGTTCAGTAAGTTGGCCCGTTATGCCCCAAAGGACGTGGCCACTGATGCAGCCAAGCAAGAGAAGTTTCTGGAGGGACTGAACGATGAGTTGGGAGTTCAGTTGACTGTGGCTACCTTTGCGAACTATCAGGAGCTGGTTGATAAGGCTACCATTCTCGAAGGCAAGCACCAGCAGATGGAGAATCGTAAGAGGAAGTACGGTCACGGGAAGTATAACTCTGGAGTTCAACAGAAACCCCGCTACAGCCCATACTCAGGAAGTTCTGGATCAGGCACTAGCAAGTTTGGAGGGAATCATCATAACCATGGAGGCCACATTCAGCAGGAAGAAATGGACACAACCACCATGGTCACAAGCATGGAAATGGCAATGGCAATGGCAATGGAGGGAATGGCAACCAGTAGCATTTCAACTCTTCTACACCAATGAAGAAAGATCTGAGTCACATCACTTGCTTCAAATGCAAGAAGACAAGGCACTACTCCAATGAGTGTCCCGAGCAGCAGAATGGGAATGGAAATGGGAATTCTTGAAGGAAATATGCCCTAGAGGCAATAATAAAGTATTATATATTTCCTTATATCATGATAAATGTTTATTATTCATGCTAGAATTGTATTAACCGGAAACATAATACATGTGTGAATACATAGACAAACAGAGTGTCACTAGTATGCCTCTACTTGACTAGCTCGTTAATCAAAGATGGTTATGTTTCCTAGCCATAGACATGAGTTGTCATTTGATTAACGGGATCACCTCATTAGGAGAATGACGTGATTGACATGACCCATTACGTTAGCCTAGCACCCGATCGTTTAGTATGTTGCTATTGCTTTCTTCATGACTTATACATGTTCCTATGACTATGAGATTATGCAACTCCCGTTTACCGGAGGAACACTTTGTGTGCTACCAAACGTCACAACGTAACTAGGTGATTACAAAGGTGCTCTACAGGTGTCTCCAAAGGTACTTGTTGGGTTGGCGTATTTCGAGATTAGGATTTGTCACTCCGATTGTCGGAGAGGTATCTCTGGGCCCACTCGGTAATGCACATCACTATAAGCCTTGCAAGCATTGTGACTAATGAGTTAGTTGCAGGATGATGTATTACGGAACGAGTAAAGAGACTTGCCGGTAACGAGATTGAACTAGGTATCGAGATACCGACGATCGAATCTCGGGCAAGTAACATACCGATGACAAAGGGAACAACGTATGTTGTTATGCGGTCTGACCGATAAAGATCTTCGTAGAATATGTGGGAGCCAATATGGGCATCCAGGTCCCGCTATTGGTTATTGACCGGAGAGGTGTCTCGGTCATGTCTACATAGTTCTCGAACCCGAAGGGTCCGCACGCTTAACGTTACGATGACAGTTTTATTGAGTTTTGATGTACCGAAGGAGTTCGGAGTCCCGGATGAGATCGGGGATATGACGAGGAGTCTCGAAATGGTCGAGACGTAAAACTCGATATATTGGACGACTATATTCGGACTTCGGAAAGGTTCCGAGTGATTTGGGTATTTTTCGGAGTACCGGAGAGTTACGGAAATTCGTATTGGGCCTTAATGGACCATACAGGAAAGGAGAGAAAGGCCTCAAAAGGTGGCCGCACCCCTCCCCATGGTCTGGTCCGAATTGGACTAGGGAAGGGGGGCGCACCCTTCCTTCTTTCTCCTTCCCCCTTCCCTTCTCCTACTCCCACAAGGAAAGGAGGAGTCCTACTCCCAGTGGGAGTAGGACTCCCCCCTATGGCGCGCCTCTCCCCTTGGCCGGCTGCCTCCCCCTTGCTCCTTTATATACGGGGGCAGGGGGGCACCCTAGAGACACAACAATTGATCCTTGAGATCTCTTAGCCGTGTGCGGTGCCCCCCTCCACCATATTACACCTCGATAATACCGTTGCGGAGCTTAGGCGAAGCCCTGCGTCGGTGGAACATCATCATCGTCACCACGCCGTCATGCTGACGAAACTCTCCCTCAACACTCGGCTGGATCGGAGTTCGAGGGACGTCATCGAGCTGAACGTGTGTAGAACTCGGAGGTGCCGTACGTTCGGTACTTGATCGGTCGGATCGTGAAGACGTACGACTACATCAACCGCGTTGTGATAACGCTTCTGCTGTCGGTCTACGAGGGTACGTGGACAACACTCTCCCCTCTCGTTGCTATGCATCACCATGATCTTGCATGTGCGTAGCAAATTTTTTGAAATTACTATGTTCCCCAATAGTGGTATCAGAGCCTGGTTTTATGCGTTGATGCTATGCACGAGTAGAACACAAGTGAGTTGTGGGTGATATAAGTCATACTGCTTACCAGCATGTCATACTTTGGTTCAGTGGTATTGTGAGATGAAGCGGCCCGGACCGACATTACGCGTACGCTTACGCGAGACTGGTTTCACCATTGCGAGCACTCGTTGCTTAAAGGTGACCGGCGGGTGTCTGTCTCTCTCACTTTAGTTGAACCGAGTGTGGCTACGCCCGGTCCTTGCGAAGGTTAAAACAGCACCAACTTGACAAACTATCGTTGTGGTTTTGATGCGTAGGTAAGAACGGTTCTTGCTAAGCCCGTAGCAGCCACGTAAAATATGCAACAACAAAGTAGAGGACGTCTAACTTGTTTTTGCAGGGCATGTTGTGATGTGATATGGTCAAGACATGATGTGATATAATGTGTTGTATGAGATGATCATGTTTTGTAACCGAGTTATCGGCAACTGGCAGGAGCAATATGGTTGTCGCTTTATTGTATGAGATGCAATCGCCATGTAATAGTTTTACTTTATCACTAAGCGGTAGCGATAGTCGTAAAAGCAATAAGTTGGCGAGACGACAACGATGCTACGATGAAGATCAAGGTGTCGCGCCGGTGACGATGGTGATCATGACGGTGCTTCGGAGATGGAGATCACAAGCACGGTGCTTCGGAGATGGAGATCACAAGCACAAGATGATGATGGCCATATCATATCACTTATATTGATTGCATGTGATGTTAATCCTTTATGCATCTTATCTTGCTTTGTTTGACGGTAGCATTATAAGATGATCCTTCACTAAATTATCAAAGTATAAGTGTTCTCCCTGAGTATGCACCGTTGCAAAAGTTCTTCGTGCTGACACCACGTGATGATCGGGTGTGAGAGGCTCTACGTTCAAATACAACGGGTGCAAAACAGTTGCACACGCGGAATACTCAGGTTAAACATGACAATTAAAGGTTGAAACTACTCCATCTCACGTGATGATCGGACATGGTTTAGTTGATATGGATCACGTGATCACTTAGAGGATTAGAGGGATGTCTATCTAAGTGGGAGTTCTTAAGTAATATGATTAATTGAACCTAAATTTATCATGAACTTAGTCCTGATAGTATTTTGCAAATTATGTTGTAGATCAATAGCTCGCGTTGTTGCTTCCCTGTTTATTTTTGATATGTTCCTAGAGAAATATTATGTTGAAAAATGTTAGTAGCAAAGATGCGGATTGGATCCGTGATCTGAGGATTATCCTCATTGCTGCACAGAAAAATTATGTCCTTGATGCACCGCTAGGTGACAGACCTATTGCAGGAGCAGATGCAGACGTTATGAACGTTTGGCTAGCTCAATATGATGACTACTTGATAGTTTAGTGCACCATGCTTAACGGCTTAGAATCGGGACTTCAAAGATGTTTTGAACGTCATGGACCATATGAGATGTTCCAGGAGTTGAAGTTAATATTTCAAGCAAATACCCGAGTTGAGAGATATGAAGTCTCCAACAAGTTCTATAGCTAAAAGATGGAGGAGAATCGCTCAACTAGTGAGCATGTGCTCAGATTGTCTGGGTACTACAATCACTTGAATCAAGTGGGAGTTAATCTTCCAGATAAAATAGTGATTGACAGAATTCTCTAGTCACCATCACCAAGTTAGTAGAACTTCGTGATGAACTATAGTATGCAAGGGATGACGAAAGTAATTCCCGAGCTCTTCGTGATGCTTAAATCGACGAAGGTAGAAATCAAGAAAAACATCAAGTGTTGATGGTTGACGAGACCACTTCAAGTGTTGATGGTTGACAAGACCACTAGTTTCAAGAAAAGGGCAAAGGGAAGAAGGGGAACTTCAAAAGAACGGCAAGCAAGTTGCTACTCAAGTGAAGAAGCCCAAGTCTGTACCTAAGCCTGAGACTAAGTGCTTCTACTGCAAAGGGACTGGTCACTGGAAGCGGAACTACCCCAAGTATTTGGTGGATAAGAAAGATGGCAAAGTGAACAAAGGTATATTGGATATACATGTTATTGATGTGTACTTACTAGTGTTTATAGCAACCCCTCAGTATTTGATACTGGTTCAGTTGCTAAAGAGTAGTAACTCGAAAAAGGGAGTAGCAGAATAAACAGAGACTAGTAAAAGGCGAGGTGACGATGTGTGTTGGAAGTAGTTCCAAGATTGATATGATCATCATCGCACACTCCCTATACTTTCGGGATTGGTGTTGAAACTAAATAAGTGTTATTTGGTGTTTGCGTTGAGCATGAATATGATTTGATCATGTTTATTGCAATACGGTTATTCATTTAAGTTAGAGAACAATTGTTGTTCTGTTTACATGAATAAAAACCTTTTATGGTCACACACACCAACAAAAATGGTTTGTTGGATCTCGATCGTAGTGATACACATATTCATAATATTGAAGCCAAAAGATGCAAAGTTAATAATGATAGTGCAACTTATTTGTGGCACTGCCGTTTGGGTCATATCGGTGTAAAGCGCATGAAGAAACTCCATACTGATGGAATTTTGGAATAACTTGATTTTGAATCACTTGGTACTTGCGAACCGTGCCTCATGGGCAAGATGACCAAAACACCGTTCTCCGGTACTATGGAGAGAGCAACAGATTTGTTGGAAATCATACAAACAGATGTATGTGGTCAGATGAATATTGAGGCTCGTGGCGGATATCATTATTTTCTCACCTTCACAGATGATTTGAGCAGATATGGGTATATCTACTTAATGAAACATAAGTCTGAAACATTTGAAAAGTTCAAAGAATTTCAGAGTGAAGTTGAAAATCATCGTAACAAGAAAATTAAATTCCTACGATCTGATCGTGGAGGAGACTATTTGAGTTACGAGTTTGGTCTACATTTAAAACAATGTGAAATAGTTTCACTACTCACGCCACCTGGAACACCACAGCATAATGGTGTGTCCGAACGTCATAACCGTACTTTATTGGATATAGTGCAATCTATGATGTCTCTTACCAATTTACCACTATCGTTTTGGGGTTATGCATTAGAGACAGCTACATTCACGTTAAAAAGGGCACCATCAAAATCCGCTGAGACGACGCCTTATGAACTGTGGTTTGGCAAGAAACCAAAGTTGTCGTTTCTTAAAGTTTGGGGTTGCGATGCTTATGTGAAAAAGTTTCATCCCGATAAGCTCAAACCCAAATCGGAGAAATGTGTCTTCATAGGATACCCAAAGGAGACAGTTGGGTACACCTTCTATCACAGATCCGAAGGCAAGACATTCGTTGCTTAGTATGGATCCTTTCTAGAGAAGGAGTTTCTCTCGAAAGAAGTGAGTGGGAGGAAAGTAGAACTTGATGAGGTAACTGTACCTGCTCCCTTATTGGAAAGTAGTTCATCACAAGAAACGGTTCCTGTGACGTCTATACCAATGAGTGAGGAAGTTAATGATGATGATCATGAAACTTCAGATCAAGTTGTTACTAAACCTTGTAGGTCAACCAGAGTAAGATCCGCACCAGAGTTGTACGATAATCCTGTTCTGGAGGTTATGTTACTAGACCATGACAAACCTACGAACTATGAAGAAGCGAAGGTGAGCCCAGATTCCGCAAAATGGCTTGAGGCCATGAAATCTGAGATGAGATCCATGTATGAGAACAAAGTGTGGACTTTGGTTGACTTGCCCGATGATCGGCAAGCAATTGAAAATAAATGGATCGTCAAGAGGAAGACGGACGCTGATAGTAGTATCACTATCTACAAAGCTAGAATTGTCGCAAAAAGGTTTTCGACAAGTTCAAGATGTTGACTACGATGAGAGTTTCTCACTCGTATCTATGCTTAAGTCTATCTGAATCATGTTAGCAATTGCCGCATTTTATGAAATATGGCAAATGGATAAACAAAACTGCATTCCTTACTGGATTTATTAAAGAAGAGTTGTATATGATGCAACCAGGAGGTTTTGTCAATCCTAAAGGTGCTAACAAAATATGCAAGCTCCAGCGATCCATCTATGGACTGGTGCAAGCATCTCGTAGTTGGAATATGCACTTTTATAAGTTGATCAAAGGATATAGTTTTATACAGACTTGCGGTGAAGCCTGTATTTACAAGAAAGTGAGTGGGAGCACTACAGCATTTCTGATAAGTATATGTGAATGACATATTGTTGATCGAAAATAATGTAGAATTATTCTGTAAAGCATAAAGGAGTGTTTTGAAAGAGTTTTTCAAAGAAAGACCTCGGTGAAGCTGCTTACATATTGAGCATCAAGATCTATAGAGATAGATGAAGACGCTTGATAAGTTTTTCAATGAGTACATACCTTAACAAGATTAATAGTTCAAAATAGAACAGTCAAAGAAAGAGTTCTTGCCTGTGTTACAAGGTCTGAAATTGAGTAAAGACTCAAAGCCCGACCACGGCAAAAGATAGAAAGAGAATGAAAGTCATTCCCTATGCCTTGGCCATAGGTTCTATAAAGTATGCCATGCTGTGTACCAGATCTATTGTATACCCTACACTGATTTTGGCAAGGGAGTACAATAGTGATCTAGGAGTAGATCACTGGACAGCGGTCAAAATTATCCTTAGTGGAATAAGGATATGTTTCTCGATTATGGAAGTGACAAAAGGTTCGTCGTAAAGGGTTACGTCGATGCAAGTTTTGACACTAAATCTAGATGACTCTAAGTCTCGGTCTAGACACATATTGAAAGTGGGAGCAATTAGCTAGAGTAGCTCCGTGCAGAGCATTGTAGACATAGAAATTTGCAAAATACTTACGGATCTGAATGTGACAGACCCGTTGACTAAAATTATCTCACAATCAAAACATGATCACACCTTAGTACTCTTTGGGTGTTAATCACATAGCGATGTGAACTAGATTATTGACTCTAGTAAACCCTTTGAGTGTTGGTCACATAGAGATGTGAACTATGGGTGTTAATCACATGGTGATGTGAATTATTGATGTTAAATCACATGGCGATGTGAACTAGATTATTGACTCTAGTGCAAGTGGGAGACTGAAGGAAATATGCCCTAGAGGCAATAATAAAGTATTATATATTTCCTTATATCATGATAAATGTTTATTATTCATGCTAGAATTGTATTAACTGGAAACATAATACATGTGTGAATACATAGACAAACAGAGTGTCACTAGTATGCCTCTACTTGACTAGCTCGTTAATCAAAGATGGTTATGTTTCCTAGCCATAGACATGAGTTGTCATTTGATTAACGGGATCACCTCATTAGGAGAATGACATGATTGACATGACTCATTACGTTAGCCTAGCACCCGATCGTTTAGTATGTTGCTATTGCTTTCTTCATGACTTATACATGTTCCTATGACTATGAGATTATGCAACTCCCGTTTACCGGAGGAACACTTTGTGTGCTACCAAACGTCACAACGTAACTGGGTGATTACAAAGGTGCTCTACAGGTGTCTCCAAAGGTACTTGTTGGGTTGGCGTATTTCGAGATTAGGATTTGTCACTCCGATTGTCGGAGAGGTATCTCTGGGCCCACTCGGTAATGCACATCACTATAAGCCTTGCAAGCATTGTGACTAATGAGTTAGTTGCGGGATGATGTATTACGGAATGAGTAAAGAGACTTGCCGGTAACGATATTGAACTAGGTATCGAGATACCGACGATCGAATCTCGGGCAAGTAACATACCGATGACAAAGGGAACAGCGTATGTTGTTATGCGGTCTGACCGATAAAGATCTTTGTAGAATATGTGGGAGCCAATATGGGCATCCAGGTCCCGCTATTGGTTATTGACCGGAGAGGTGTCTCGGTCATGTCTACATAGTTCTCGAACCAGAAGGGTCCGCACGCTTAACGTTACGATGACAGTTTTATTGAGTGTTGATGTACCGAAGGAGTTCGGAGTCCCGGATGAGATCGGGGATGTGACGAGGAGTCTCGAAATGGTCGAGACGTAAAAATCGATATATTGGACGACTATATTCGGACTTCGGGAATTCGTATTGGGCCTTAATGGGCCGTACGGGAAAGGAGAGAAAGGCCTCAAAAGGTGGCCGCACCCCTCCCCATGGTCTAGTCCGAATTGGACTAGGGAAGAGGGGCGCACCCTTCCTTCTTTCTCCTTCCCCCTTCCCTTCTCCTACTCCCACAAGGAAAGGAGGAGAACTACTCCCGGTGGGAGTAGGACTCCCCCCTATGGCGCGCCTCTCCCCTTGGCCGGCTGCCTCCCCCTTGCTCCTTTATATACGGGGGCAGGGGGGCACCCTAGAGACACAACAATTGATCCTTGTGATCTCTTAGCCGTGTGCGGTGCCCCCCTCCACCATATTACACCTCGATAATACCGTTGCGAAGCTTAGGCGAAGCCCTGCGTCGGTGGAACATCATCATCGTCACCACGCCGTCGTGCTGACGAAACTCTCCCTCAACACTCGGTTGGATCGGAGTTCGAGGGACGTCATCGAGCTGAACGTGTGTAGAACTCGGAGGTGCCGTACGTTCGGTACTTGATCGGTCAGATCGTGAAGACGTACGACTACATCAACCGCATTGTGATAACGCTTCCGCTGTCGGTCTACGAGGGTACGTGGACAACACTCTCCCCTCTCGTTGCTATGCATCACCATGATCTTGCGTGTGCGTAGGAATTTTTTTGAAATTACTACGTTCCCCAACAATTCTGGAGGCAAGAAGCCTAATCCTTTCACTAAGGGGCATGTGAATCATGTCAATGTGGAGGAGGTCTATGAGCAGCCTGACGCAGTGATTGGTAAGTTCTTGGTTAATTCATTTCCAGCACTCATTCTTTTTGACACTGGTGCATCGCATTGATTCATATCAAAGGGATTCGTGGATAAACATAAGTTGCCTACCATAGCTATTAAGTCACCCATTCTAGTGAGTTCCCCAAGAGCCGAGTCTATGGCTAGTCAGGGATGTTTCCAGTTGCCTTTGAATATAGGGGGACATGTTTTTCCCACAGACATGATCATACTAGAGTCGCAAGGGTTGGATGTAATCCTAGGGATGGATTGGATGTCCAAGTATGAGGGGAACATTGATTGTGCTAGTAGATCGATTTTTCTCACCACCCCAGAGAAGAAGAGGATCAAGTATGTATCTAGGCTTAAGCCTAAGAGGACTCAGGTGAACTCTCTTACGGGAGTTGTCCAGGAAGAAGTACCAGTGGTGAAGGATTATCCCGATGTATTTCCGGAGGAGTTACCGGGTATGCCGCCAGATCGGGAGATTGAGTTTTTGATTGAGTTGATGCCAGGTACAGGACCTATCTCCAAGAGGCCGTATCGGATGCCCGCTAATGATTTGGAGGAAGTCAAGAAACAGATTAAGGAGTTGCTAGAGAAAGGGTATATTCGCCCGAGTTCATCACCCTGGGGACCCACAATACTCTTAGTGGAGAAGAAGGATGGAACCTTGAGGATGTGTGTGGATTACCGCTCTTTGAACGAGGTGACCATCAAGAACAAGTATCCCCTACCGATGATCAATGACTTATTTGACCAGCTAGAAGGAGCTAGTGTTTTCTCCAAGATCGATCTTCGATCGGGTTATCACCAATTGAAGATCCGTGAGAAGGATATACCCAAGACCGCTTTTACCACAAGGTATGGGCTTTATGAGTATACAGTCATGTCCTTTGGTTTGACTAATGCCCCTGCTTATTTTTTGAGCATGATGAACAAGGTGTTCATGGAGTTCTTGGATAAGTTCGTTGTGGTATTCATTGATGACATATTGGTTTTCTCCAAGAATGAGGAGGAACACACTGAACATCTGCGCTTAGTTTTGGAGAAGCTCAGAGAACATCAACTTTATGCCAAGTTCAGCAAGTGTGAGTTTCGGCTCAAGGAAGTCGGATTCCTTGGTGTAGTGTCAGGTGAAGGGATTGCAGTGGACCCTACCAAGGTAGAGTAAGTTACAGAATGGAATGCACCCACCACAGTTTGCGAGATTCGTAGTTTCCTTGGACTTGCTGGATATTACCGGAGATTTATTGAAAATTTCTCCAAGATTGCAAGGCCCATGACAGCGTTGTTGAAGAAGGACACCAAGTTCGTTTGGACTGAAGAGTGTGAAGCCAGCTTTCAAGAGTAGAAGAAGCGTTTGGTCACAGCCCCAGTGCTAATCCTGCCTGACGTGCACAATGACTTTTAGGTGTATTGTGATGCTTCACGTCTGGGACTTGGAGGTGTTCTTATGCAAGAGGGAAAGGTTGTAGCTTATGCTTCACGACAGCTTCGACCTCATGAGTTGAACTATGCCACACATGATTTGGAGTTGGCAGCCGTAGTGCATGCGCTCAAGACATGGAGACACTATCTTATTGGGAATCGTTGTGATGTTTACACGGATCACAAGAGTTTGAAGTACATTTTCACGCAGAAGGAGTTGAATCTCAGGCAAAGGAGATGGTTGGAACTTATAAAGGATTATGACATGAGTCTGCATTATCATCCAGGAAAAGCCAATGTTGTGGCGGATGCTTTGAGTCGTAAGAGTTATGTTAATACCCTTACAGCGGGAGGTTTACCTCAGGAGTTATGTGATGAGCTTAGAGACCTTCAGTTGGAAATATTTCCAAGAGGTTATGTTGCCGCACTCAAGGTACAGTCCACCTTATTCGGAAGAATCAGAGAGGCCCAGAAGTTGGACCAAGGTATTGCTGAGATAAAGGAAATGATGAGCAAAGGGAAAGCAGAAGGATTCCGTGAGGATGAAAATGGAACCATATGGTTTGAGCAACGGATTTGCGTACCCAATGACCCGGAGATCAGGAAGTTGATTCTTCAGGAGGCTCATGACTCACCATATTCGATACACCCAGGCAACACCAAGATGTACTTGGACTTGAAGGAAAGTTTTTGGTGGGCCGGTATGAAGAGAGATTGCCGAGTATGTGGCAATATGTGATGTATGTCAGAGAGTAAAGGCGGAGCATCAGAAACCAGCAGGTTTACTTCAGCCATTGCCGATACCTGATTGGAAATGGGATAAACTTGGTATGGACTTTATCACGGGGTTACCCAGGACCCGTTCAGGTTATGATTCCATTTGGGTGATAGTGGATCGTTTGACCAAGGTTGCTCACTTCATTCCAGTGAAGACCACCTATACAAGTGCTAAGCTGGCAAAGATATATATGACCAGGATCGTATGTCTGCATGGAGTTCCGAGGAGCATCGTATCAGATAGAGGAACACAGTTTACCTCAAAGTTTTGGAATCAGTTGCATGAAACTTTGGGTACCAGGCTAGAGTTCAGTACAGCCTTCCATCCACAGACTGATGGGCAGACAGAGAGAGTCAATCAGATTCTGGAGGACATGCTGAGAGCTTGTGCGCTAGACTATGGGTCTAGTTGGGATGATAACTTACCCTACGCAGAGTTCTCGTACAACAACAGCTACCAAGCCAGTTTGCAGATGGCCCCTTTCGAGGCATTGTATGGCAGGAAATGCAGGACACCTTTGATGTGGGATGGAGTTGGAGATCGCAAATTGTTTGGACCTGATTTGATTAGGGATTCTGAGGAGAAGGTCAAGTTGATTCGTGACAGACTTAAGATAGCTCAGTCAAGGCAGAAAAGTTATGCCGATGCTAAACGCAAGGAAGTGATCTATGAAGTGGGAGATAGAGCATATCTTCGAGTGTCTCCACTTCGAGGTATTAAGAGATTTGGAGTCAAAGGAAAGTTAGCACCACAGTTTGTGGGACCATACAGAGTTCTGGAACGTAGAGGAGAGGTTGCATACCAGCTGGAATTACCAGAGGCTTTGTCGGGAGTTCATGATGTGTTTCATGTTTCCCAGCTGAAGAAGTGTCATGCAGAGATGGCGGACATTCCTTTGAGAGATACAGTGCCACTGGAGGCAATTCAGTTGGAGAATGATCTGACTTATGAGGAGAAGCCTATTAAGATTCTTGAGACTGCAGAGAGAATCACTCGTACCAAGATCATCAAGTTCTGGAAGGTTCAGTGGAGTCACCACACCGAGGAGGAAGCCACTTGGGAACGAGAGGAGGATCTTAGACAGGACCATCCACACATTTTTGCTGACCAACCCGAATCTCGAGGACGAGATTCATCTTAAGGGGGTAGGTTTGTAACATCCCAATTTTTATTAAATTTGGATGTTAACAGAATCATTCAATGCATATCATATTTCTTTGCATTTTGGAGTTTTTGAAATATTCAAATAATATTTTTTCCACTCGAGAAAAACAAATGAGAGGGGATAAGATGACTTCCTCAAACTTATAAAAGAGTGGGAAAATTTTATTTTGAATATTATTTGAAGTTTTGGAGTTTATTGGTATTTATTTTATCTGCAAAAAGTGCATTAATTGCATTAGGAAAATATTTTCAAAATATTCTATGCTTAAGTTAATGTTCATTAGGCTCTAAATATTGTATAGTTATTTCAGAAATTATTGTGGTGTTTTTATTAATTCATTTGAATTATTTAGGGCCACTTTAGTGTTCGGTTTAAAAAAACACGCACGCACGCACGCACTCACCCGCCTGGACCAAAACCAGTTCGGCCCAGGGACGCACGCGCTCAGCCAGCCGCGCCAGGCCAGCCAGCCCACCGGCCATTTTCGGCCCAAGGCCGCCCGCGCGCCCGAAGCCTCCCGCACGGGTCAACTGCTCCGCGCCCGCCCTCGCTCGCCTCCTCTCGCTGCCGCTGCCAGGCGGGCCCCGCCCGTCAGGCCGTCCCCAACCTCTCGCACCGCGCGGGATAAACATCCGTGCCTTGCCGCCCGCAACCGCCGGCCGCCTCGCGCTCGGATAATGCTTATCCGTCGACCCCGAGCCCTCTACCCTCGCCTATAAAAGCCCCTCGACCGCCTCTTCCATCCTCGCCGTCCCGCTTCTTCCCATGCCGCTCACAGCCGCCGTGCTGCCCGTTCGCATCTCGCCGGAGCCGCGCAACTCGCCGGAGCATTTCGTCGCCCGTAGACCACTCTGACCCTCCTTTTTCTGTATTTTTTTAGCTCGCCGAGGCGCATCCGTTTGACATAATTTTTGCCCCTAGGTCCCGTCGGAGCCGCCGCACCGTCGACGCCGGAGCCGCCGGAGCACCAAGCCCCGCCGTCTTCGCCTTGCCCCATCCCGACGCCGCCGACAAACGCTGACACCACCTCCGCGACGCCCTCGACGCGCCGCACCTCCCCGTCTTCTTCCCCGTTGACGAGGACCACCGCAACCGCCGCCCCCTCCGTCACCAACGCCGCGCCGCCGTCTTCATCGTTGTTGGCCACCACCACCACCTGATGTAAGCCACCGCCCCACTCCCGCCTGTAAGATCGATCACCGACGGCCCAGATTAGATTAGGTTAGTTTTTTTAGTTGAACCGGTACACGATTAACCGCGGGTTTTTATTCTAAAAACCGATCGGTTTCTATATAAGTTAGCCGCCGCCACCGTTTTTCTTAGATTGTGGCCGTCCGCTGTATAAGCTACGCGGCGAACACCTTTCGGCCATTAGGAATCTGCCACGCGCCAGGGACCTGTTTGCGATAGTTTTTCTTCACTGTTTAGTCCCTTTTATCACAGATTAGTCCCTGAGCTTAGATTAGCCATAACTTTTAAACCGTAGATCCAAACTCGATGAAACCAGCGGTAAATTCTTCGTATTGTTTAGATCTATCCAGTGGTATCCTTTTTGCAAACTTTTGTCAGATTCAAATTTGAATTTATTCAGATTCGAATTCGAACTTCAAATGGCCATATCTCTCAAACCGTAGCTCCGATTAAGTTGATTCTTTTTGCATTCTGTCACCGTAGCCAAACCCTATCACCCGGACCTTTGTCACAATATTTTACACACACTAGGATCTGTCCATTAATATTTTTACTAGTATGCATAGTACGCACTATAGTTCACATCGCTTCTTGAACCATAGGCCTATGTTGTTTTGCACTTAGAATATTTTCGTGCAAGTTAAGTGTTGTTTGTTCATTTGGTTTTTCCGAGACTTCTTGCTTTGCACGTTCTTCTTGGTTCTCTGAAATGTTTGCTTATGTTTGTTTATCTTCTTTGCGATAGATTGCGCGGAGTGCGAAGCAGAATATTATCAGTCTTTAGAATTCAACCAGCAGTACCAAGGCAAGTTCACATTTGACCATTCTTCCAATTACCTATGTTTATATTATGCAATTAGTCCTTTTGTGGTAGGATTGCATGGTAGGACTTATTGTTGCCAGATGGCTATGCCGTTACCTAGTAGTTCATTTGAGGTAGGTTTGATCTATACATCCTTGTCACCACCGTGTAAGTTTATTTTTGCCTCACTAAATGTAGACGTGGTTTGGGAAGCGAACATGGTGAGACATGAGTGACAAAGTAGTAAGCAGGACCAAGACTTGTAAATGAACTACCCGGGCGGTATTTGGTTTGAATGGTGGCGAAGTGCAGTGGGAGCATTCATGGTTAATCCATGGTGGTGCACCACTAGTGGTCGGCCGCCCAGGCTCAAAGAGATCAATCATATTCTCATGTCTAGAAGCTTACGTGTGCAGCCACATGTTGGAACACGCGGTACGCTACGCTAGCGCCAAATAAAATTTTCTACCGCGCACCCAAGATCATGCTGCTGGAAATAGATCACGGGATCGGGTTTACCACTAGACGCGCAGTCACCACCGCGGAAGTAGAGTTGGTGATGCGTGTAGCCGATCTCCCGGGCTGTCTCCTCCTCGTGTTGCCGATCTCCCGCGAACAGTGAAGACCCGTGAACGGTGATCTCCCGCGAGCGGCACCTCGCGGTTCCCTCGAACGGTTCGTCCAAGCACCGCAGATGCGATGCCTCCAAGGTATCCACACGTACGGGGAGCAGCGTCGAGCGGCTGACTGCTAGGTCCGGTCGCACGGCATGGGCATGGGGAGTGGCGGTCGCTAACCAGGGTTCAATCCGATCAACCCTAAGTGGTGTGCCCACTCCCCTTTATGTAGACCTTCGAGGTGGGCTCAACACTTGAGCCCACTAGGAGTCAACATCCATTTTCCACTCAGATCCAATCCGAATGGGCTGCACCCCTTAAGTGTGCAACCCTATAGGTTCACGTACACATGGACACGACCAGAGTCGATAGTTGGTAGCGGCTCCTAGTAGAACGTGCCAACTCCCATGTGGGCGTAAAGTCGTTTGACGAACCTCAACAATGTGGCATATGCAACATTCCTTTTGCCTCACGATATTTGTTGTCGAGCTCAAGGCGAGTACTTGTCACCCTTGTGTTAGCTCGACCTCTCTTCTCAAAACCATGATACAGATTCCCGAACTGGGTTAACACTTAACCCAAGTCGCATGGCCATGCTTTCCGAATCTGATCACTCGAGAGGGCCCAGAGAATATCTCTCCAAATAGGAGGGGCAAATTCCATATTGGTCAACCATGTCTCGCGGCATGTCTCACGACTCACCTGAAAGCTACCTTTATAACTACCCAGTTACGGAGTAGCGTTTGATAGACCCTAAGTGAGTCGATCCTCATCCCGAGAACATGCGAGGACCTCAGGTCTAGGACATGGCATAGACATTCACTTGAGACTAACAGATGACTATATCTCGCTGCGTCTCAAAGTGGGTCTGCCCGGCTCGGTGATCTCCATCCCCGAGCCCATACTATCGGTTTAGCATCTCCATGCACATGACTTGTGAAACATAGTCATCAACCGAGTCGTATACTAGTCAAGGATATGTGTACGCATAACCTTATCAACTAGGGACCATTAAAACAATCATCATACAGTACATAGTTCCACAAACAAGTCACATACTTATTGATACATATCATTGATGATGTTCAAGGACAATACAAAGGACTCATGAATACATATGGAAATATCATCATCACGTGATTGCCTCTAGGGCATATCTCCAACAGTCTCCCACTTGCACTAGAGTCAATCATTTAGGCATCGTATGCCCATGGAGCTCATGTGCGCCTCATGCTTCGGACGTGGGAGAGGCTTCGTCAATGGATCAGCAACATTTGCATCCGTGTGTACCTTGCATATGTTTACATCACCTCTTTCGACAATGTCGCGAATAAGGTTAAAACGCCTGAGTATGTGTTGGGTTTTATGATGGTTCCGTGGTTCCTTGACTTGTGCAATGGCACCACTATTATCACAATAGAGGTCCAATGGATTAGACGCGCCCTCAACCACACCAAGATCAGAAATAAAATTCTTCACCCAAACACCTTCTTTTGCAGCTTCAGAAGCCGCAATGTACTCGACCTCTGTTGTAGAATCAGCTACCGTATCTTGCTTGGAGCTCCTCCAGCTCACTGCTCCTCCGTTCAGAATGAACACAAACCCAGATTGCGATCGACTATCATCCCTATCTGTTTGGAAACTAGCATCGGTGTAACTATTTACAACGAGCACATCCTCACCTCCATAAACCAGGAACATATCCTTAGTCCTTCTCAAGTACTTAAGGATATTCTTAACCGCTGTCCAGTGACTCTCCCCTGGATCAGCCTGGTATCTGCCCACCACGCTAAGAGCAAAACTAACATCGGGACGAGTACATACCATAGCATACATGATGGACCCAACAGCCGAAGCATACGGAATCCCATCCATGCGTCTTCGCTCATCAGGAGTCGTAGGACTCTGAGTCTTGCTAAGACTAATGCCATGTGACATGGGCAAGAAACCTTTCTTGGCATCTTGCATGTTGAACCGCTTCAACACCTTGTCAATATACGCACTCTGGCTTAATCCAATAAGCCTTCTCGATCTATCTCTATAGATCTTGATTCCCAAAATGTAAGCTGCTTCTCCCAAGTCCTTCATAGAAAAACTATTTTTCAATGAGTCCTTGACAGATTCAAGCATTTGAACATCATTTCCAATCAATAATATGTCATCCACATATAAGATCAGAAATGCAACTGAGCTCCCACTGACCTTCTTGAATACACAATGATCACAGTCATTCTTGATGAAGCCAAACTCTTTGACAGCTTCATTAAAACGAATGTTCCAATTCCGAGATGCTTGCCTTAATCCATAAATGGATCTCTGAAGCTTGCATACCATGCTAGACTTCTTTGGATCGACAAAACCCTCGGGTTGTGTCATATACACATCCTCGGTTAAATTTCCATTAAGGAAAGCCGTTTTGACATCCATCTGCCATATTTCATAGTCGAAATATGCCGCTATAGCAAGAATGATCCGAATTGATTTAGGCATCGCTACCGGTGAGTAAGTCTCATCATAGTCAACTCCTTGAACTTGTCGATAACCTTTAGCAACAAGTCGAGCCTTATGGACTGTGACATTTCCGTCCATATCAGTTTTCTTCTTAAAGATCCACTTGCACTCAATGGCTCGAACGCCATCTGGCAGATCAACCAAGTTCCAAACTTGATTGTCATCCATGGACTTTAATTCGGATCTCATGGCCTCAAGCCATAACTCGGAATCAGGGCTCTCCATCGCTTCCGCATACGTAGTCGGCTCGTTGTTCTCCAAGAACAACACATTGCAGTCATGCAAATTGCGTAACCTTTCCGACCTCCATGGAACCGGTATCGACTCCACTACGGGTTCCCTGACTAACTCCGGTGTGACAGTATCACCTACTGGAACGTCCCCGTGTGGTTCTCGAATTTCTTCTAGTCGGACCGTCCTCCCACTAGCCTTCCGATTGAGAAACTCTTTCTCAAGGAAAACTCCATGTCGAGCGACAAACACTTTGCCCTCTTCACGGTTGTAGAAGTAATATCCCAAGGTTTCCCTTGGATATCCCACGAATATGCACTTGTCCGATTTGGGTGTGAGCTTATCCGACTGGAGTCGCTTGACATATGCTTCACGTCCCCAAATTTTCAGAAAAGACAAACTGTGACTCTTCGCAGTCCATATCTCATATGGTGTCTTATCTACGGACTTAGATGGTACCCTGTTTAGTGTGAAAGCTGCAGTTTCTAGAGCGTATCCCCAAAATGACAAGGGTAAATCCGACTGACTCATCATCGATCGGACCATGTCCAACAGGGTCCGATTCCTCCGTTCTGACACACCATTTCTCTGTGGCGTACCCGGAGGAGTCAGTTGTTGAACTATTCCACGATTCTTCAGATGATCATCAAACTCCTGGCTCATATACTCACCGCCACGATCAGATCATAGAAGTTTGATTTTCTTGCCGAGTTGATTTTCCACTTCGTTCTGAAACTCCTTGAACTTTTCAAAAGTTTCTGACTTGTGCCTCATCAAGTAGACATATCCATATCTACTCAAGTCGTCGGTGAAAGTCACGAAGTATTGGAAACCACCTCTGGCTGCCGTGCTCATTGGTCCACATACATCACTATGTATTAGTTCCAACAACTCGGACGCCCTCTCGCAACTCTTTGCAAAAGGAGTCTTAGTCATCTTATCGAGTAGGCAAGACTCGCATGTCTCGAATGATTCAAACTCAAACGAAGTTAGAATTCCATCATCATGGAGCTTCTTCATGCGCTTTTGACTAATGTGTCTTAGTCAACAATGCCAGATGTAAGTCGGATTTATCTCATTAGGCTTATGCCTCTTGACATTTATGTTATAGACTGATTCACCTTCAAGATCTAGGATAAATAACCCATTTACAACGGGTGCAAGGCCATGAAACATATTATTCAAGTAAATAGAACAACCATTGTCCTTAATACTGAATTCATAACCTTGTCTCATCAAACATGAGGCAGAAATAATGTTTCGACTCAAAGCAGGAACATAATAACAATTATCAAGTTCCATTACAAATCCTGAAGGTAAATTAAGTTGCATAGTGCCGACGGCCAATGCAGCAACTCTTGCTTTATTCCCGACGCGACTGTCAACTTCTCCTCTTGCGACATTCCTAGTTCTGCTTAGCCCCTGCATCGAGTTGCATATGTGAACAACCGATCCGGTATCATATACCCAAGAGCTACTAGAAACATCAGCAAGATAAATGTCTATAACATATACAACAAGTGTACCTGAAGAAGAAGTCATACTTCCAGTCTTCTTGCCCTTCTCGGCAAGCCACTTGCTACAGTTCCTTTTCCAGTGTCCGGGTTCCTTGCAATGAAAGCAAATACTCCCCGAAGCCGTCCCTGACCTAGGCGCAGCGGCTGTAGTTGGAGTTGCCTCCTTCTCTTTGCCCTTTGCCTTAGCCCTTTTCTTGGACCAGCTCTTCTTGAACTTAGCCGAGTTCTGCACCATCAACACTTGACGATGTGTACCTTTCTTGATATCCTGCTCTGCCACTTTGAGCATCCCATGCAATTCAGTGAGCTTCTTTTCCATCCCATGCATATGGTAGTTCGAGATGAACGGCCCATAGCTGTCCGGAAGAGAACCCAGAATTGTATCTGTGGACAACTCATCCCCAAGTGGGAAGCCCAGCCTATCCAGAGCTTGCATGTACCCGATCATCTTGATCACATGCGGGCTCAGTGGATCACCCTCTTTCAGCTTACAATCCATCAAGGATCGCTAGACGTTGAACCTTTCGGTCCTAGCCTACATTTGAAACATGCTCTTAAGGTTCTCGATCATATCGAAAGCCTCAATATTTTCGAACTGCTGCTGCAGATCGGGCTCCATAGAAGCCAGCATGAGACAGCTGATCTCGTTTGATTCATCAACGAGTTTCTGGTAGGCATTTCTGGTTGTGGCATTAGCATTATCGGCAGGTTCCTCTGGAAGCGGATTCTCTAGAACTTGTTCCTTTTTCTCATGCCTAAGAACAATTCTCAGGTTTCTATACCAGGTGGTAAAGTTTGTTCCATTCAATTTATCTTTTTCCAGGATTGATTTCAACGCAAAAGGGGTAACTTGAGCAGGTGGTGCCATTGATCTACAACGGAAATATGCAAAACACTAAGACATGTATTCACGAAGAGTAATTCATATTAAACATTTTAATAAGATCATTACTCCCACTAAAATCAACATCCCTCGGTTGATACTTAGTGATTCAAGATCCAAGATCAACATGTCAACTAGTGAGCTTTTGCATCACCGCTAGAGGACAAGATCACTCGTTAAGCAACTCTTGCTAATCGTATCTCCATACGATTCTTGTTGTTGGGGACATCTCATGCCTCGCCAACTCCTATGCCTCGTAGCCCAAAACTGTTTTGATACCATTAGTACTACAGTTCTTTTGGAAGGGTTGTAGTAGTCCCTCCCATTCACATGTTCACGTTTCAGGATTCAATAAAAACGTTGCACACAAGGATTAAGAGAAACCTCGGCAATGCATGTACTCTCTCAATCATATAGGGTATAAAATGCGTTTTGGAGTCTAACTTTGACCACATGTTAGAGCAATAATATGACATCAAACTTACACAAATCTTACCATCAAATCCATACATGGCCATTATACTGCTAACACATGCATGTGTTGCAATTAGTACATAGATACAGTAGTAAACACTCACTAGTAGTACTCTACACTACTACTACTATGAGTCCATCCAACTGCGTCCCGGGCTCCCGATAGAAGACCGCGGACACCGATTATTCATTCATATTTAAATTTGTTTTCACACAGCAAAATATATCTACTCTTATAAAAAACCAAGTTGGTGATGATGGTGTGCCTGCCATCTTGTAATATAGACCGTCTGATCTATATCTGATGGATAGAAAGCAAACTATGACAATTTTACAAAAGATACCCGCACCTCTCTCCACATTTACAGATAAGGCCTTGCCTCGATCTTCCTTATCTCCCACAACCTCATTGCTGAGCAATTGAAAAAGGAAGTCTCTGGAACAATCTGGCATGGTGGCCGCTGCCGCCTGCCGGTGCCGTCCATCCCCATGCCTCCGCCTAGTCCGACCACCAGTCACCACCACGCCCCACTCCTCCTCACGTTATCTCTCATCTTTCTCGAGATACCATTTTTCGATGAAATTCTTGAGATACCATTTTTTCGATAAAATTCTCGAGATATCATTAGTTTTTACACATGTGATTACTCCTGCATGGGTCAATCACAACAGGTGTTTTGTAAAAAAAATGCATCTTGATGTTCCATGCAATGCACGGGCATCTTTCTAGTCCATGAAAACAACACATGGCAAAATTTCACAGCGAACGAGGGATTTGAATGTGCTGGGAGGGGTGTGGCTGGGCGGGGCTGTTTGGATCTTGCCCGGGGTAGCCAAAATATTGGCGACCCTTTTGTCCACCTGTACCTTTGCCACCGATGAACGAGGAAGAGCTCGGGTGCTCATGCATCCTCCAGCGCGCGCGTTGGAGACGAGCTCACACGAGCTATGCTTTTTGTCCCACCACGCCACCCGAGCCAGCCGCAGACCGACCGGCGACCCGCAAATTACGCCATCCAACCGTAGCCGCACACATTCTGACGGCAACTCAACCAACTGGACAAAATTCATGCAAACATGGCGATATTTCATACTACATCCTTTCCGGTTTATAGGGCTCAATTCAAAAATCTCACCAACCAAGGTAGATGGTGAGTGGTGAAACAATTTTTGTAGTTCGCAAAACCACTCAATTAATGCGCTTGTTTTCTTCAAAAAATTGTGTTTACCAATGCATTAATTGCAATGCATGCATAAAGTACATGCATTGGTCAATTTTCTCTTAATACTTGCATGCGATCATTTATTGCACCTTGAAATCTGAACATGTGATGGGGAACAACCAAATTGGGACTTATAAAATGGGAAAACTAAAATTTTGAGATAAGCCCTATAAACCGGAAAGGAGGGAGTATAAACAATGACGGAATTCATATAAAATACTGGATTTTCATACAAACATGACGGATTTCATTACATTCAAATCAACTAAGAGGTGCTAGTCCTGAACAGCATAGGTATAATAATACCTAGCCTAAATGGTCGCCTGCCGATCCACTTGTCTTCCTCATGCACGGCAGCACGATCACCGGACTGCCGGGAGCCCCAGAGGTATATGCTTCAGCGCAAAGGACGGCTCGCTTCCCCACTGCTCAACTGACATCGTTGGCTGATGCCCAAGATGGAGGCGGAAGGGGGCTTCTCCGCTTCCGTGGACCCCAATGCAGGGTCGAGGAAGGTCCTCGCAACAAAAGGATCCGACAAGACACCTGTTGTGTACGTTGGCGTCACCTCGGCGGTGGACTTCATGGGACCCAAGCGGCGGCGGCCTCCCGTGTTCTAATTCTCCTTGATGATGGCGGCAGACGCGGAGGCGCTGGCCACCGACTCGTCGCTCTCCGCGCACCCGGCTTCTGTCTCTGCTTTCATGGCGCGCCCGCGGGCATGGGAGTCTCGGCCACAAAAATGGGAGACGCGGTCGCAGACACGGGAGGCGCGGTACGAGGCGGCGGAGTGGACGACAGCGACGATGCACGTGCTCCCTGTCATGCCGCCGTGGAGCAGCTCGCTGCTCCTTGTCGAGCTGGCCTGGAGCGGGGAGTTGCTGAACCGCGCGCCAGCTTGGGGCGGCAACTGGCTCCATCGGGCGAGGGGAGGGAGGTGGATCAGCGGGCTGCATAGCTTGTATCCGGCGGGCTCGGCGGGCCAGCTAGCCGGCTTGGATGCCGGATAACTACTCTTAGTAAGCCATTGTAAGAGTGGACAAAATGGTGAAGGAGGAGATAGGGGAGCGGCGGAGGTGTGCAATTCTTGGCCGGTGTCTGGCCTCGTTTAAATAGGAGATTAAATAGACGGCGGACGGGAAGAGCTCGGCCGGCGTTGCGTTTAATGCCGGCCTAGTCATGAACGGACGTGTGTCTAGAGTGGGTTTCTCGGCTTCCACACGGGTTTCATGGAGGCGTTTGAATGCGGCAAGGAGGTGTGTTCAGCCGGGCGTGCAGCGAGCGGCGCCCTCGGCTCTGACATGCGACACTGCATCGTTCTTCCACTAACGTGTGGGATCATTGGGTACCTGGCATGCATGTCAGTGACCCAACATAGGCAGCGCACGGCAGATGAGCTTTTGGTGGGCCAGGGCGGTTAGAAGCGGGCATTTCATAAACCAATGGTTGTTCATTGAGTGTGACGTCATCTATTTCATGTAGGTAAGCCTACTATATAATGTAAGAGAATTTTAAAATTTTCGTATATACGTTGATAGCCTGTTCGATATGTTGTGATTCATAAAGACCGCTGCAAACATCAATGATCTGCTTATCATAGATAAGATTGATTAATACCCGTAAAAATCCATGTCCTTAACAAAGGGTGCATGCACGTATAGGTTGAGCGTGTGTCTTGCGTCGTGTGCTGTGTGCATGCAGGCGTGCAAATGTTGCGTGCGTGCATGTGTACGTTTCAGTGTTGCATGCATGTGTGCGTGCGTGCGTGTGTTCGTGAGTGCATGTGTATGTGTCAGTGTTGCACGCCTGCATGTGTGCGTGTGTTCGTGAGTGCATGTGTACGTATCAGTGTTGCACGCCTGCATGCGTGTGTGTTTTCATGCGAGTGTTGCGTGCATGCATGTGTACGTGCGGGGTGAGGCTACACGTCAATCGACTGACTTTTTCATCTCTGGTCAGTTGATTTTCCAGCCGTTGGATACGAAATCAAGGGCATGCAGTTCATCTTCAACCCCTATCCCCCTGAGCCGTGAGCCACCACCGGCCGAACCGCCGGCCCCCGCCGCCCGCGGCCGGCGGCGCTCCTGCGCCACCTTGTCGCCCCGCCCGCCCTGAAACCACTCCCCACCGCCGGTCCGCCGCCGCCCCGGCCATCCCTCTAGGCCCCCCGCGTCAAGCTTTTTCTCCGGCGATCCCCACGCCACCGCGCCCCCCACCGCGCCCCCATCGCCGGCGACTGCCAACCAAAGGTCTCACGACTTCAAATCCCCACCGACCACTAATTTATTACCATTTCTGTCTTTCATATACGCGCTGACGGGTGGGCCCTATGGTAATGTGCGCTGCTGAATGTGGACCGTTTGACTGGTCAATTGATCGTGTCATCAACAAATTATGGAGATGTATGGTCAGCCAGTGACCGTATGAACACCATAAAATGTATTTCATTAACACAGTATAGACTCAAACTACCATTTATTTCTTTCATATACGCGCTGACAGGTGGGCCCCATGGTTACGCGCGCTGATGGTGCAACACTAGTTGCACCACATGGAACATTTGACTGGTCAATTGGTCATGTCATCAACAAAATACAGAGTTGTACGGGTGAGCCAGTGACCGTATAGTCATGACATGTATATTTTTAACACGGTACAGACGCAATCGCTCATATATACGCGCAAACACTCACCGCTATAAGCACACACACGCAGACCCTACCCCTATGAGCACCTTCGAGAGAGTGAGCCAGCATATGATCTTGAGATTTTACGAAGTCACCATAGGTGCCTCATAGTCGAGGGGAATGTTTCCTCCCACTGAACGCACATCGCCCGAAAATACTGAAATTTATCCAGGATAAATGCAAGCACCAGGACTTTAACCCTGGTGGGCTGGGGAAACCACTGTCCTCCTAACCATCCAACCACAGGTTGGCTAGCACCACAAAATGTATATGGTGACTGTGATGAGCTTATTCTGAAGTCTAGTGACCATATCGTGCTTTCGCTTCAAATACAATGACCGTAAGTGTCATCAACAAAATACGGACCACGCATCAAATACAATGTCCGTCACTGTCATCAACAAAATACGGAGACGTATCGTGAGCTAGATACGGTATGATCACCACAAGAATGTATATGGTGACCGTAATGAGCATATTCTGACGTCCAGTGACCGTATAGTGCTTCGCTTGAAATACAGTGACCGTCACGCGTGAATGTGTCAGGGGCATGCATACTTTTAGAGGGCCGAGAGATAGTTTGTGTGCGTACGTGAAAGTGGTGTAGAAAGAGGGGGTGTCCGGTGGAGACAAGGAGATATATGCCCTTCGTTTCTCTATCCCGTGACTAATATTTTAGGAGAAAATATAAACATTCACAATGCAAAACAAATATTATTGGATGCACCATGCAATTAACTTTCATGTATAACATTGTACTATTGTATATGCTTATTTTCTTAGTGGCCGATTGCGTGTGGGATGTGGTGGGAACATCATTTCTAGTTGTGGTGGGTCAACGTGAGGACTCATGGGTCGGTTCCATCCTGCACCACAGGTTGGACCGAGACGCATTATATGAAGACCCGTGTGGAGGACTCGGCATACAAGACGAAGCTACCAGAGTCGTGGAGGACTCTATCCCCACTAATGATAAGCCGACTATATATGATTTGTAACCCTAGGCCCCGAGTATGTTATAGAAGCCCGGGGGCTAGTTCGTCGATAGTATACACACACACAATGCCTGGTATTCACGTGTACTTTGTACACACCCCTATCACAAATGTACAGTACCAGGAGTAGGCTTTTTCCTCAACTGCAAGGGCCCGGACTTGGGAAAAACTTTGCCTCGTATTACCATCCAGCCTAACAGTCAGGGATATCCTACCAAATGATCTGATGGAATCATATCTGCCAACTACTAAGAGAGAGGTGTGTGTGGGGGGGGCAATGTGTGCGAGAGATGCCTAAAGATAAATAGTGTTTTCCAACAGTCAGACACGAAGGTACATATATGTGCCTATAGAGGGCTAGTAGAGACTGTGCGTGTGTATATATGCATGTGAGAGAAATAGTGTTTTCCAACTGAGATTAGTGAAAAGAGTGGTACATAGTAGTCAGAAAGAGAAAGGGCGATATATAGAGACTGTGTGTGTGAGACACGCCGACACCCCGGGAGAGATTGTGAGCATGTGTGAGAGAGAAATCCTGATGTATATAAAGTGTGTGCACTTATGCGTTAGATAGAGAGAGATATAGCGCGCGTGTGAGAACGGGCCGAGGCATAGTGCATCTACGTGTAAAAGGCGGTTCTACGCATTAAATTAAAATATAAATGGCATTATTATTTTTGGATGAGATCATGAATTTTGCAATTTGTGTATGAATGAACATCGGTCTATTGGACACCCATACTCTATTGAATTCTAGCATGTGCATGTGTTTATTTCATATTATCGATCCATAGAGTGAGAGAGTGGTTTGAAATCCAGACAATGCATTGCTTTTGCAATTCATATATAAACATTAATTAGTGCACTCCATGTTGTTAGTGTGAAGCACTTTATACATTTGTCACTTACATGGATACATTCCAAATTGCTAGCTACGAAATAGAATACATGTTGAATTCAACATAAAGGGGGTTACGAAGATTCAAATTTATAGGAAGTGCATTCATCTATTTGAATCCGAGATAATGGCATTTGTAAATCAGATCTAAAAGGGGGCATCAATCTTTGAACATGCTATATTTTATGCATGTCTAACTATTTTTTGCAACCAAGGAGATTATATCTGGAACCATGCATGAATTGAGGTAAGTTGCATATTTTTTAGGGATTTTTATTTCTGTGCCCCTGGTTCCTTAGCTCTACTCATTCATCCCCACTCTGTTAACTTTTGCTCACTTTTCCCCACTCCCTTGCCCGAAACCCTCATAACTGGTTATAACGGACGTTGTCGTCGGGTAAATGCCTTTGACCGTTAGCTGACGAGTGGGGCCGCGTATACGTGGGCGCATGCAAGACCACGGTCGTGGGGTAGCACGTGTCCATGGACATGCCCGAAACGTCCCATCATATAAAGAGGGCAACCACCTCCATCACCCCTACCATTTCCCCCCAAATCCACTCGCTGCCGCATCGTCTTCCTCTGCACGCCGTCGTCGTCTCGCTCTCCTCCACTACCTCCACCGCACCGTCTCGCTCTCCCCCACCGCATCCTCTTCCTCACCTTCATCGCCTCCATCTGTCAGATGGCCGTCGCTCGTGGTGATGCCGGCACAGCGGCCGGAGATGTGGTGGAGCTGCAGGGTCAGGGCGCGGTGACCGCGGATGTCGGCGGCGTCCACGGCGGTGCGGGGAAACTCGCAACCGCTGCGGATGTGGCGGGCTCCGCCTCATCGCTGCAGAAGGTGACGGCGTCGAGCGGCGCAGTCCATCCCGATGCCCCCGTTGCGCCGCCTGCCGTGGAGGAGCAGGTATTTGCACTGGGCACCCATTTGCACTTGCTTAGCTTGTAGAGTTAGTTCGATTGTTACTCATACAGTAGTTCAGATGGTTAGAGTAGTTGGTTTGACGGATGGGCCGGGGTTTTTTGTATGGGTTGGGGGGATGGGGGTTTTTGGACTAGGGTTTGTTGGATAAATTGGTTGCAAAAATGCTAGCTAGATGTTGTGAACTATGATTTTAGGTGCTGCAATGATTGGGGTTTTCAGATTTGTTTTTAGATTTGGATAAATTCGTTGCAAAAATGCTAGATGTTGTGAACAGATTGGGGTTTTTAATGCTATGATGCTTAGTAGATTTTTTTATAGTGCTCACAGATTGGATTTTTTTAATGCTACTCAAGTTATTTGCTTCAAGTTATATTAGCTCTATTGTTCACAATATGTCCACAATATGTAGTATATTAGCTTTGTAGTTCAATGTGTGTGCATGACAATGGAAAATGCAAATAGGATCATAGTATATTAGCCCTATGATCAAGTGTGCATATCTAAATTTCAATATGTAGTTATATTATCTCTTTTGTTCAATGTGTGTGCATGACAATGGAAAATGCAAATAGGATCATAGTATATTAGCCCTATGATCAATGTGTCATCTGTGCATATCCAAATTTTCAATTGGCTTATGTATTTAGTAGTGATGGATGTAATTGTATATTCAGGAGGATGATGGTAGGGGGAAGAGGAGGAAAATAGATTATACTTTCGATGACCCGTACAATCCAGCGTATGGTGACGACGAAGAGTATGAGGTAAGCCTACTTGAAATTTAGATTGTTCATTTAGTTCGTTTGACATGGTGTATTCCCATGAATCTATAATGTACTAATGTAATTCATTCGTGTGTGCAGTATGTCTCTGGGGAAGATGTGGATGTGGACCGCGGCAACTTCGCCTCCTTCAAAGAGACGGAAGAGGAGAAGATCAGGATCAAGGGCGTGGATTACTACTACAAGAGCAAGACCAAAACTTGGTGCTGCCCCTACTACACCACCAAGCCAAAGCCAAAGTCCGGCCGCTTCGTTCACCTTCTAGCTCATGCAGAAGATGTGGCCATCCACGGCGAGGACTACAAGATCATGGGGCAGCATGCTGCCCTAGCCAAAGTCCTGTCTCCCCCCTTCCCTGATGTTATGATGTTATGATGTGTTTTAAGTACTTTAGGTTGTTTGCTGAACTATGTGGGTGAACAGGATGTGGGTTACCTTTTGGTGGTTGGATGAATTTCATATGCATGTGGTTATCTATGTTGGGTATTTTTGTGTTTTTAAATTTATCTGCTATGATTTGTTTCAGTGTGCAAAATTTAAAGTTCAGGTGCTGCAATGATCACACATATGCTGCAAATATGCTGCAATCCATCATTTTATCAAGGGTTCCCTTTTATCAAATATTCCAATAACAGAGCAAAAAACAACATTTTAATGAAGATGTATTATCAACTATCTATGTTTGTGTAGGAGATCATGTGTGCAAAATTTGAGGTGATTTAGAGGAGGTCAAAGAAATTTGAACTCTATGAAATCTTGTAGGTGATAGCATATGTGTGAAGGTTTTCTCATGAAAATGACCATAGGACAAGTTTATGATTTTTGGTTGGTAACATGTCACATAAGACAACATTAATATAAAACTATAGGCCAAGTTTATTATTTTTGAATTAATCTTCATATTTTTACATTTTCTTTTGAAAACATATGCTTTAATATAAAAACTATTAAAAACACGTTTTGAAATATGAAATGGAAAACTAACTTCAGATCCTTCTTATTCACTTTAAAATAAAGCTTTAGTAATTTTTTGGATTTTTTTAAATTTTCAAAAACAGAAGGTAACACCACCTCCTCTCCTTGAACTCTATGAAATCATGTACATCATAGCTCATATGTGTGAAGGTTTTCTCATGAAAATGACCATAGAGCAAGTTTTTGATTTTTGGTTGGTAACATGTCACATAAGACAACATTGTGAGCAGGTTTTATATTTTTTTATTTTTTTTAAATTAATGGTGCTCATTTGGCCTCGATCGTGCCAGCTAGGTTTTTTTTCATGGAAATGACCATAGACCAAGTTTAGTATTTTTCCTCGTTAGTTTGTCTTATAAAACGACGAACGGCGAAGGTTTCATATTTTTTTGATTTTTTTAAATTAGTTATGCTCAGTCAAAGCCTTTGAAACCCCGTTGACTAGCTTAAAACCCCTCTAAACCCCGTGTGGTTTTACCTAACCCTAGCTCCCAACATCAGCCGTCCGATCATACCCTCGCGCCAAGCAACAGCCCTCAGATCTGGCCTTCTAGAAGGAACTAGGTGGGCTGGCTGTGTGCAGGCTCCGCGCTGTTGGATCACAAGGACGGCTCCGCATCGTTGGATCGTGGGGCGATCCGCAAGAGGCGATCCAATTGGTTGTGCTCGGCTGCTCGCCCACCACTGACTCCGTGAAAAAAAACATTGTTATTGGGCCCAAAAGGAAACCAAGCTCTGGTTGGGCCGTCGAATTGCGTCGTTTTTTTGCATTGTTTGCTCTGTTTTTTGTGAACGTGCTGGCTCTGTATTTTTGCATCGTTTTTTGCATCGTTTGCTCTGTTTTTGCATCATTCTTTTTGTTCTATACAAATGTAAAATGACCAAATTTATAAGGGCTAAATTTATTTTTATCATGTAAAATGGCCACAAACTATCAAAAAATGGGTCATTTTGCATTTGTATAATGGCCACAAGCCCTCTATCTCTTTTTATCATGCAAAATGACCAAAATTTTAAGGGCCAAATTATTTTTATCATTCAAAATGGCCACAAGCTCTTCAAAAATTCTCCTTTTGTTCATATAATATAGGGTTTGGCCATGGATTCCCATGCGGGCAATTAGCTTGTTTTTCTTCTTTTTTCCAAACCACCTTTTCCCACTCATGTACACTCCCGATGCTGCGGTGGGTTTGAAAACGGGCTACTAACTTCACATTTGACCCCGTTATTGCCACGGCCAAATAACACGTAGCACTACGGCTATTTAAGCCACCCTCTGCCTCTGCCATCCCTCATCCATCTGCCCTTCTTGCTCTTCGACCCCTTCTCCGTCTTCTGCACATCCCTCAGCCATGCAGTACACCGGACCAACCTACCGCTTCCCACCCACCATGCGGAGAGGCTCTACCCTACCGGCGTGTACGTTGATCGCACACTACGTGTGTGGGCGATATCAAGGCTGAGGACCGCAAGGAACTTCACCGAGTTCTTCCTCGCGTCCGGCTACCACCACCTCCCGAGGGGATCTCCAACGATGTTCCGCGTCGAGGAGGTCATCCAAAACCGGGTGGTGGTTGCTCTCCTTGCCCACTTCACCAACACATTCGACGCCTTCTACCTCCTCGGCCGGGTGTTTTGGTGTGGCTCCGAGTTCATCGCTTTCACCACCCACAACAGGTTCACGGAGTACAACAACATCTTCCCCACCGCGACGCGCATGCACACTCTTCCGTACCCCATCGACAACGCCCCGGAGGAGCAGTGAAAAGGGCGCCCGGAGGAGGAGCGAGGTGGAGAAGGCGGCGGCTAGGGTTCTAAACCCTCTATCTTTTTTTAGTCTATGTTATGTTAAGTTGTAATTGAACTATGTTGGAGTTGCTTTGGGCTTGTTGGCCCTTTTCTTAAATTCTATTATTAAGTTTTCTATCTATTCTATTATTAAGTTCTTCCTAGTTTGAGCTATGTGATCATGCTATGGGCTTGTTGGCCCTATCTACATATTGGGTCTACATATTTGTTGATTATTTTCTTAGAGAGCTCGGCTTGTTAGTAGGGTTCCCTTGTTAGTAACCACCTAGTGCATGCAAGCAAGCTTTGTTAGTAGGGATGAATGAGTACAACGAAGCAAGGGAGTGGCTCTTTTTTTACACAAGCCACAAATATGTAGCCACCTAGCTAGAAGAGAGGAACCAGCGGCAGTGACCGTCGCTGCATCCGTGGCGGCTGGCGTGCAAAAAGTTGCTCGGTCAGTTCATCGTGGCGGACGCATCGGCGCATGCAGGCTCAGTCGGCGCATGCAGGCTCGGCGGTGCATCGTGGGATCGTGGCATCGGCGCATGCAGGCTCGATCGACGCATGCACGCAGGGTTTGCTGGGTGCATGCTGAAGGAAATATGCCCTAGAGGCAATAATAAAGTATTATATATTTCCTTATATCATGATAAATGTTTATTATTCATGCTAGAATTGTATTAACCGGAAACATAATACATGTGTGAATACATAGACAGAGTGTCACTAGTATGCCTCTACTTGACTAGCTCGTTAATCAAAGATGGTTATGTTTCCTAGCCATAGACATGAGTTGTCATTTAATTAACGGGATCACCTCATTAGGAGAATGACGCGATTGACATGACCCATTACGTTAGCTTAGCACCCGATCGTTTAGTATGTTGCTATTGCTTTCTTCATGACTTATACATGTTCCTATGACTATGAGATTATGCAACTCCCGTTTACCGGAGGAACACTTTGTGTGCTACCAAACGTCACAACATAAATGGGTGATTATAAAGGTGCTCTACAGGTGTCTCCAAAGGTACCTGTTGGGTTGGCGTATTTCGAGATTAGGATTTGTCACTCCGATTGTCGGAGAGGTATCTCTAGGCCCACTCGGTAATGCACATCACTATAAGCCTTGCAAGCATTGTGACTAATGAGTTAGTTGTGGGATGATGTATTACGGAACGAGTAAAGAGACTTGCCGGTAACGAGATTGAACTAGGTATCGAGATACCGACGATCGAATCTCGGGCAAGTAACATACCGATGACAAAGGGAACAACGTATGTTGTTATGCGGTCTGACCGATAAAGATCTTCGTAGAATATGTGGGAGCCAATATGGGCATCCAGGTCCCGCTATTGGTTATTGACCGGAGAGGTGTCTCGGTCATGTCTACATAGTTCTCGAACCCAAAGGGTCCGCACGCTTAAAGTTACGATGACAGTTATATTATGAGTTTATATGTTTTGATGTGCCGAAGGTTGTTCGGAGTCCCGGATGTGATCACGGACATGACGAGGAGTCTCGAAATGGTCGAGACATAAAGATTGATATATTGGACGACTATATTCGTACACCGGAAGTGTTCCGGAGAAGTTTCGGATTAAACCGGAGTGCTGGAGGGTTACCGGAACCCCCCGGGGAAGTATTGGGCCTTAGTGGGCCTTGAGGGGAGAGAGAGGGCAGCAGCCAGGAGGTGGCGCACCCCCTCCCAGGAGGAGTCCTAGTTGGACTAGGAGAGGGGGGCGCAGCCCCCTTTCCCTCTCCCTCTCCCTCTCTTTCCTTCCCCCCTTCTTTTCCTAGTAGGACTAGGAAAGGGGAGTCCTACTCCTACTAGGAGGAGGACTCCCCCTCTCTCCTTGGCGGGCCTAGGGCAGCCGGCCTCCCCCTTGCTCCTTTATATACGGGGGCAGGGGGCACCTCTATACACACTTGATATACGATATTTTAGCCGTGTGCGGTGCCCCCCTCCACCATATTACACCTCGATAATACCGTTGCGGAGCTTAGGCGAAGCCCTGCGTCGGTGGAACATCATCATCGTCACCACGCCGTCGTGCTGACGAAACTCTCCCTCAACACTCGGCTGGATCGGAGTTCGAGGGACGTCATTGAGCTGAACGTGTGTAGAACTTCGAGGTGCCGTACGTTCGGTACTTGATCGGTCGGATCGTGAAGACGTACGACTACATCAACCGCGTTGTGATAACGCTTCCGCTGTCGGTCTACGAGGGTACGTGGACAACACTCTCCCCTCTCGTTGCTATGCATCACCATGATCTTGCGTGTGCGTAGGAATTTTTTTGAAATTACTACGTTCCCCAACAGTGGCATCCGAGCCTGGTTTTATGCGTTGATGCTATGCACGAGTAGAACACAAGTGAGTTGTGGGCGATATAAGTCATACTGCTTACCAGCATGTCATACTTTGGTTCAGCGGTATTGTGAGATGAAGCGGCCCGGACCGACATTACGCGTACGCTTACGCGATACTGGTTTCACCGTTCGGAGCACTCGTTGCTTAAAGGTGACTGGCAGGTGTCTGTCTCTCTCACTTTAGTTGAACCGAGTGTGGCTACGCCCGGTCCTTGCGAAGGTTAAAACAGCACCAACTTGACAAACTATCGTTGTGGTTTTGATGCATAGGTAAGAACGGTTCTTGCTAAGCCCGTAGCAGCCACATAAAACTTGCAACAACAAAGTAGAGACGTCTAACTTGTTTTTGCAGGGCATGTTGTGATGTGATATGGTCAAGACATGATGTGATATAATTTGTTGTATGAGATGATCATGTTTTGTAACCGAGTTATCGGCAACTGGCAGGAGCCATATGGTTGTAGCTTTATTGTATGAGATGCAATCACCATGTAATAGTTTTACTTTATCACTAAGCAGTAGCGATAGTCGTAAAAGCAATTAGTTGGCAAGACGACAACGATACTACGATGGAGATCAAGGTGTCGCGCCGGTGACAATGGTGATCATGACGGTGCTTCGGAGATGGAGATCACAAGCACGGTGCTTCAGAGATGGAGATCACAAGCACAAGATGATGATGGCCATATCATATCACTTATATTGATTGCATGTGATGTTAATCCTTTATGCATCTTATCTTGCTTTGATTGACGGTAGCATTATAAGATGATCTCTCCCTAAAACTTCAAGACAAAAGTGTTCTCCCTGAGTATGCACCGTTGCGAAAGTTCTTCGTGCTGAGACACCACGTGATGATCGGGTGTGATAGGCTCTACGTGCAAATACAACGGGTGCAAAACAGTTGCACACGCGGAATACTTAGGTTAAACTTGACGAGCCTAGCATATGCAGATATGGCGTCGGAACACAGAGACCGAAAGGTCGAGCGTGAATCATATAGTAGATATGATCAACATAGTGATGTTCACCATTGAAACTACTCCATCTCACGTGATGATCGGACATGGTTTAGTTGATTTGGATCACGTAATCACTTAGATGATTAGAGGGATATCTATCTAAGTGGGAGTTCTTAAGTAATATGATTAATTGAACTTAAATTTATCATGAACTTAGTACCTGATAGTATCTTGCTTGTCTATGTTAATTGTAGATAAATGGCCCGTGCTATTGTTCCATTGAATTTTAATGCGTTCCTTGAGAAAGCTAAGTTGAAAGATGATGGTAGCAATTACACGGACTGGGTCCATAACTTGAGGATTATCCTCATTGCTGCACAAAAGAATTACGTCCTGGAAGCACCGCTAGGTGCCAGGCCTCCTGCAGAGCTACGCCAGAAGTTATGAACGTCTGGCAGAGCAAAGCTGATGACTACTCAATAGTTCAGTGTGCCATGCTTTACGGCTTAGAACCGGGTCTTCAACGACATTTTGAACGTCATGGAGCATATGAGATGTTTCAGGAGTTGAAGTTAATATTTCAAGCAAATGCCCGGATTGAGAGATATGAAGTCTCCAATAAGTTCTATAGCTGCAAGATGGAAGAGAATAGTTCTGTCAGTGAGCATATACTCAGAATGTCTGGGTATAATAATCACTTGATTCAACTGGGAGTTCAACTTCCGGATGATTGCGTCATTGACAGAATTCTTCAATCACTGCCACCAAGCTACAAGAGCTTCGTGATGAACTATAACATGCAAGGGATGGATAAGACAATTCCCGAGCTCTTCGCAATGCTAAAGGCAGCGGAGGTAGAAATCAAAAAGGAGCATCAAGTGTTGATGGTCAGTAAAACCACTAGTTTCAAGAAAAAGGGCAAAGGGAAGAAGAAAGGGAACTTCAAGAACACCAAGCAAGTTGTTGTTCAGGAGAAGAAATCCAAGTCTGGACCTAAGCCTGAAACTGAGTGCTTCTACTGTAAGCAGACTCGTCACTGGAAGCGGAACTGCCCCAAGTATTTGGCGGATAAGAAGGATGGCAAGGTTAACAAAGGTATATGTGATATACATCTTATTGATGTGTACCTTACTAATACTCGCAGTAGCACCTGGGTATTTGATATTGGTTCTGTTGCTAATATTTGCAACTCGAAACAGGGGCTACGGATTAAGCAAAGATTGGCTAAGGATGTGGTGACGATGCGCGTGGGAAATGGTTCCAAAGTCGATGTGATCGCCGTCGGCACGCTACCTCTACATCTACCTTCGGGATTAGTTTTAGACCTAAATAATTGTTATTTGGTGACAGCGTTGAGCATGAACATTATATCTGGATCTTGTTTAATGCGAGACGGTTATTCATTTAAATCAGAGAATAATGGTTGTTCTATTTATATGAATAATATCTTTTATGGTCATGCACCCTTAAAGAGTGGTCTATTTTTAATGAATCTCGATACTAGTGAAAATCTTTTGTGACAATACTGGTGCAATTGCCTTAGCAAAGGAATCCAGATTTCACAAGAGAACCAAGCACATCAAAAGACGCTTCAATTCCATCCGGGATTTAGTCCAGGTGGGAGACATAGAAATTTGCAAGATACATACGGATCTGAATGTTGCAGACCCGTTGACTAAGCCTCTTCCACGAGCAAAACATGATCAGCACCAAGACTCCATGGGTGTAAGAATCATTACTGTGTAATCTAGATTATTGACTCTAGTGCAAGTGGGAGACTGAAGGAAATATGCCCTAGAGGCAATAATAAAGTATTATTTATTTCCTTATATCATGATAAATTTTTATTATTCATGCTAGAATTGTATTAACCGGAAACATAATACATGTGTGAATACATAGACAAATAGTGTGTCACTAGTATGCCTCTACTTGACTAGCTCGTTAATCAAAGATGGTTATGTTTCCTAGCCATAGACATGAGTTGTCATTTGATTAACGGGATCACCTCATTAGGAGAATGATGTGATTGACTTGACCCATTCCGTTAGCTTAGCACCCGATCGTTTAGTATGTTGCTATTGCTTTCTTCATGACTTATACATGTTTCTATGACTATGAGATTATGCAACTCCCGTTTACCGGAGGAACACTTTGTGTGCTACCAAACGTCACAACGTAAATGGGTGATTATAAAGGTGCTCTACAGGTGTCTCCAAAGGTACTTGTTGGGTTGGCGTATTTCGAGATTAGGATTTGTCACTCCGATTGTCGGAGAGGTATCTCTGGGCCCACTCAGTAATGCACATCACTATAAGCCTTGCAAGCATTGTGACTAATGAGTTAGTTGCGGGATGATGTATTACGGAACGAGTAAAGAGACTTTCCGGTAACGAGATTGAACTAGGTATCGAGATACCGACGATCGAATCTCGGGCAAGTAACATACCGATGACAAAGGGAACAACGTATGTTGTTATGCGGTCTGACCGATAAAGATCTTCGTAGAATATGTGGGAACCAATATGAGCATCCAGGTTCCGCTATTGGTTATTGACCGGAGAGGTGTCTCGGTCATGTCTACATGGTTCTCGAACCCGTAGGGTCGCACGCTTAAAGTTACGATGACAGTTATATTATGAGTTTATATGTTTTGATGTACCGAAGATTGTTCGGAGTCCCGGATGTGATCACGGACATGACGAGGAGTCTCAAAATGGCCGAGACATAAAGATTGATATATTGGACGACTATATTCGTGTTGGGGAACGTAGTAATTTCAAAAAAATTCCTACGCACACGCAAGATCATGGTGATGCATAGCAACGAGAGGGGAGAGTGTTGTCCACGTACCCTCGTAGACCGACAGCGGAAGCGTTATCACAACGCGGTTGATGTAGTCGTACTTCTTCACGATCCGACCGATCAAGTACCGAACGTACGGCACCTCCGAGTTCTACACACGCTCAGCTCGATGACGTCCCTCGAACTCCGATCCAGCCGAGTGTTGAGGGAGAGTTTTGTCAGCACGACGGTGTGGTGACGATGATGATGTTCCACCGACGCAGGGCTTTGCTTAAGCTCCGCAACGGTATTATCGAGGTGTAATATGGTGGAGGGGGGCACCGCACACGGCTAAGAGATCTCAAGGATCAATTGTTGTGTCTCTGGGGTGCCCCCTGCCCCCGTTTATAAAGGAGCAAGGGGGAGGCAGCCGGCCAAGGGGAGAGGCGCGCCATAGGGGGGAGTCCTACTCCCACCGGGAGTAGGACTCCTCCTTTCCTTGTGGGAGTAGGAGAAGGGAAGGGGGAAGGAGAAAGAAGGAAGGGTGCGCCCCCCTTCCCTAGTCCAATTCGGACCAGACTATGGGGAGGGGTGCGGCCACCTTTTGAGGCCTTTCTCTCCTTTCCCGTATGGCCCATTAAGGCCCAATACGAATTCCCGTAACTCTCCGGTACTCCAAAAAATACCCGAATCACTCGGAACCTTTTCGAAGTCCGAATATAGTCGTCCAATATATCGATCTTTACGTCTCGACCATTTCGAGACTCCTCGTCATATCCCCGATCTCATCCGGGACTCCAAACTCCTTCGGTACATCAAAACTCAATAAAACTGTCATCGTAACGTTAAGCGTGCGGACCCTATGGGTTCGAGAACTATGTAGACATGACCGAGACACGTCTCCGGTCAATAACGAATAGCGGGACCTGGATGCCCATATTGGCTCCCACATATTCTACGAAGATCTTTATCGGTCAGACCGCGTAACAACATACGTTGTTCCCTTTGTCACCGGTATGTTACTTGCCCGAGATTTGATCGTCGGTATCTCGATACCTAGTTCAATCTCGTTACCGGCAAGTCTCTTTACTCGTTCCGTAACACATAATCCCGCAACTAACTCATTAGTCACAATGCTTGCAAGGCTGATAGTGATGTGCATTACCGAGTGGGCCCAGAGATACCTCTCCGACAATTGGAGTGACAAATCCTAATCTCGAAATACGCCAACCCAACAAGTACCTTTGGAGACACCTGTAGAGCACCTTTATAATCACCCATTTACGTTGTGACGTTTGGTAGCACACAAAGTGTTCCTCCGGTAAACGGGAGTTGCATAATCTCATAGTCATAGGAACATGTATAAGTCATGAAGAAAGCAATAGCAACATACTAAACGATCGAGTGCTAAGCTAACGGAATGGGTCAAGTCAATCACGTCATTCTCCTAATGAGGTGATCTCGTTAATCAAATGACAACTTATGTCTATGGCTAGGAAACATAACCATCTTTGATTAACGAGCTAGTCAAGTAGAGGCATACTAGTGACACTCTGTTTGTCTATATATTCACACATGTATTATGTTTCCGTTTAATACAATTCTAGCATGAATAATAAACATTTATCATGATACAAGGAAATAAATAATACTTTATTATTGCCTCTAGGGCATATTTCCTTCAATTCGGACACCGGAAGTGTTTCGGAGAAGTTTCGGATAAAACCGGAGTGCCGGAGGGGTTACCGGAACCCCTCGGGGAAGTATTGGGCCTTAGTGGGCCTTGAGGGGAGAGAGAGGGCAGCAGCCAGGAGGTGGCGCGCCCCCTCCCATGAGGAGTCCGAATTGGACTAGGGGAGGGGGGCGCAGCCCCTCTTTCCTTCTCCCTCTCCCTCTCTTTCCTTCCCCCCCTCTCTTCCTAGTTGGACTAGGAAAGGGGAGTCCTACTCCTACTAGGAGGAGGACTCCCCCCCTCTCCTTGGCGCGCCCAAAGGCAGCCGGCCTCCCCCTTGCTCCTTTGTATACGGGGGCAGGGGGCACCTCTAGACACACTTGATATACGATATTTTAGCCGTGTGCGGTGCCCCCCTCCACCATATTACACCTCGATAATACCGTTGCGGAGCTTAGGCGAAGCCCTGCGTCGGTGGAACATCATCATCGTCACCACGCCGTCGTGCTGACGAAACTCTCCCTCAACACTCGGCTGGATCGGAGTTCGAGGGACGTCATCGAGCTGAACGTGTGCTGAACTCGGAGGTGCCGTGCATTCGGTACTTGATCGGTCGGATCGTGAAGACGTACGACTACATCAACCGCGTTGTGATAATGCTTCCGCTGTCGGTCTACGAGGGTACGTGGACAACACTCTCCCCTCTCGTTGCTATGCATCACCATGATCTTGCGTGTGCATAGGAATTTTTTTGAAATTACTACGTTCCCCAACACCATCTTCCCCACACAAAATATTCATATCATGTACGACCCCGGTTTTAGCCAAGCAATTGGTTCATACTTTTAACGCGCTTCAGCCTTTTCAACCTTTATGCAATACATGAGCACAAGCCATGGATATAGCACTATGGTGGAATAAGGTATAATGGTAGGGGTTATGTGGGAAGACAAAAAGGAGAAAGTCTCACATCAACGAGGCTAATCAACGGGCTATGGAGATGCCCATCAATTGATGTTAATGCGAGGAGTAGGGATTGACATGCAACGGATGCACTAGAGCTATAAGTGTATGAAAGCTCAAACAGAAACTAAGTGGGTGTGCATCCAACTTGCTTGATCACGAAGACCCCGGGCATTTGAGGAAGCCCATCATTGGAATATACAAGCCAAGTTCTATAATGAAATTTCCCACTAGTATATGAAAGTGACAAATTGAGAGACTCTCTATTATGAAGATCACAGTGCTACTTTGAAGCACAAGTGTGGTAAAAGGATAGTAACATTGTCCCTTCTCTCTTTTTCTCTCATTTTTTCTTTCCTTTTTTTTATTTGGGCACTTTCTCTTTTTTTTTATGGTCTCTTTTTTTTAGTCCGGAGTCTCATCCCGACTTGTGGGGGAATCGTAGTCTCCATCATCCTTTCCTCACTTGGGACAATGCTCTAATAATGATGATAATCACATTTTTATTTACTTACAACTCATGGATTACAACTCAATACTTAGAACAAAGTATGACTCTATATGAATGCCTCCGGCGGTGTACCGGGATATGCAATGAATCAAGAGCAACATGTATGAAAGAATTATGAACGGTGGCTTTGCCACAAATATAATGTCAACTACATGATCATGCAAAGCAATATGACAATGATGGAGTATGTCATGATAAACGGAACGGTGGAAAGTTGCATGGCAATATATCTCGGAATGGCTATGGAAATGCCATTATAGGTAGGTATGGTGGCTGTTTTGAGGAAGATATAAGGAGATTTATGTGTGATAGAGCGTATCATATCACGGGGTTTGGATGCACCGGCGAAGTTTGCACCAACTCTCAAGGTGAGAAAGGGCAATGCGCGGTACCGAAGAGGCTAGAAAATTGCGGAAAGGTAAGTGTGCGTATAATCCATGAACTCACATTAGTCATAAAGAACTCATATACTAATTGCAAAAATTTATTAGCCCTCGAAGCAAAGTACTACTACGCATGCTCCTAGGGGAAGGGTTGGTAGGAGTTAACCATCGCGCGATCCCGACCGCCACACAAAGGAAGACAATCAACAAATACTTCATGCTCCGACTTCGTTACATAATGGTCCACCATACGTGCATGCTACGGGAATCACAAACTCCAACACATGTATTTTTCAATTCCACAATTACTCAACTAGCACAACTATGATATTACCACCTTTATATCTCAAAACAATTATCAAGCATCAAATTTCTCACGATATTAATTAAAGCAAATTGCCATGCTATTTTAAGGCTCTGAAAATAATATAAGTGAAGCATGAGAGATCAATAGTTTCTATAAAACAAATCGACCACCGTGCTCTAAAAGATATAAGTGAAGCACTAGAGCAAAACTATATAGCTCAAAAGATATAAGTGAAGCACATAGAGTATTCTAATAATTTCTGAATCATGTGTGTGTATCTCAAAAGGTGTGTACAGCAAGGATGATTGTGGTAAACTAACTAACAAAGACTCAAATCATACAAGACGCTCCAAGCAAAACACATATCATGTGGTGAATAAAAATATAGCTCCAAGTAAAGTTACCGATGAAAGTAGACGAAAGAGGGGATGCCTTCCGGGGCATCCCCAAGCTTTGGCTTTATGGTGTCCTTATATTATCTTGGGGGTGACATGGGCATCCCCAAGCTTAGGCTCTTGCCACTCCTTGTTCCATAATCCATCAAATCTTTTACCCAAAACTTGAAAACTTCACAACACAAAACTTAGCAGAAAATCTCGTGAGCTCCATTAGCGAAAGAAAACAAAAGACCACTTCAAGGTACTGTAATGAACACATTCTTTATTTATATTGGTGTTAAACCTACTGTATTCCAACTTCTCTATGGTTTATAAACTCTTTTACTAGCCATAGATTCATCAAAATAAGCAAACAACACACGAAAAAACAGAATCTGTCAAAAACAGAACATTCTGTAGTAATCTGTAACTAACGCAAACTTCTGGAACTCCAAAAACTCATCCAAAATAGGACGACCTAGGACATTTGTTTATTGATCAGCAGCAATTGGAATCAATATTTTATCACGTTCTGGTGATTTTTAACAATTATTTTCGTGAACAGAAAGTTTCTGGAATTTTCTGCAAGATCAAATAACTATCATCCAAGAAGATCCTATAGGTTTAACTTGGCACAAACACTAATTAAAACAGAAAAACACATCTAACCAGAGGCTAGATCAAAAATTTATTCCTAAACAGAAGCAAAAAGCAAAAAACTAAAAATAAAATTGGGTTGCCTCCCAACAAGCGCTATCGTTTAACGCCCCTAGCTAGGCATAAAAGCAAGGATAGATCTAGGTATTGCCATAATAATGGTACGGCAAGTCATGAAAACTTTTCTCATATTCTCTACGTTCAGCAGCAAGTTTTCTTTAAGGCAAGCAAAATAATCAAAAGGGCTAAATTTAATGGGACAAAAGTCCCCAAGATCAATCTCGGGAGGTATGGGTTCCTCCCTTGGCCCTTTGTATTGCACAACCAATTCATCATTACAAGCATTCTTTTCGCAAAAAGTCACAAGCCTTCGTTCAAGAGAAAAACCTAATCCATTATTCTGAATAGCAAAATCATCATTAAGCTCGGAAATTCTATCAACTAGAACATCGGCTGGAACCTTTTTCCTAAGATTTTCATTATAAGCAACATGATCCAAAGATTGTAAACGCATCATGTCTTCTTGATTAAAAAGGATAGCTTCTATGGGAGGATGACTAGCATCTACCCTATAATGCGCAAAGATTTCTCTAGCCTCTTTCATTATGAATCTAAACTCAGCCAAAAAGATAGTGGCGACACAATTAACAGAAGAATGCTCAATATTAGAAAATTCTAGGAAAATTTTTGTATGCAAGGATGCATATGAAGAAATTGCCTTTCAAGTTCACCTACAAGCAAAGATATTGCATCCGCAAGGCTACTAGTTTTATGAAGAATAGAGACACCCATAATGGGAAAAGCGCCGGCACAAGTAAAGAAATCTTGAATAACTCCTTTCCAATAATATTGCCACTACCGACTCGAAACTTTTTGGTGTGCAAGATAGTAGGTTCCTCAAGAGGATCATCGAAAGCCTCAAAATTTCCCAAGTTGTTATTATTGCCTTCATTAGCGATGACCTCCCCAGATTCAGACATGGCGAAAGAAAGACGAGCGAAAAGAGGCAAACGGAAAAGAGAGGGCGAATAAAACGGCAAGGGTGAAGTGGGGGAGAGGAAAACGAGAGGCAAATGGCAACTAATGTAATGCGGGAGATAAGGGTTTGCGATGGGTACTTGGTATGTTGACTTTTGCGTAGACCTCCCCGGCAACGGCGCCAGAAATCCTTCTTGCTACCTCTTGAGCACTGCGTTGGTTTTCCGTTGAAGAGGAAAGGGTGATGCAGCAAAGTAGCGTAAGTATTTCCCTTGGTTTTTGAGAACCAAGGTATCAATCTAGTAGGAGGCTACACGCAAGTCCCTCGAACCTACACAAACAAATAAATCCTCGCAACCAACGCGATAAGGGGTTGTCAATCCCTACACGGTCACTTACAAGAGTGAGATCTGATAGATATGATAGGATAATATTTTTGGTATTTTTGTGATAAAGACGCAAAGTAAAGAAAGCAAAATAAAAATGGCAAAAGAAATAGCTTGTTGACGGGAGATTAATATGATGGAAAATAGACCCGGGGGCCATAGGTTTCACTAGTGGCTTCTCTCAAGAGCGTAAGTATCTTACGGTGGGTGAACAAATTATTGTTGAGCAATTGACAGAATTGAGCATAGTTATGAGAATATCTAGGTATGATCATGTATATAGGCATCACGTCCGAGACAAGTAGACCAACTCCTGCCTGCATCTACTACTATTACTCAACACATCGACCGCTATCCAGCATGCATCTAGAGTATTAAGTTCATAAGAACAGAGTAACGCTTTAAGCAAGATGACATGATGTAGAGGGATAAATTCATGCAATATGATATAAACCCCATCTTGTTATCCTCGATGGCAACAATACAATACGTGCCTTGCTGCCCCTACTGTCACCGGGAAAGGACACCGCAAGATTGAACCCAAAGCTAAGCACTTCTCCCATTGCAAGAATGATCAATCTAGTAGGCCAAACCAAACTGATAATTCGAAGAGACTTGCAAAGATAACCAGTCATACATAAAAGAATTCAGAGAAGATTCAAATATTGTTCATAGATAAACTTGATCATAAACCCACAATTCATCGGTCTCAACAAACACACCACAAAAGAAGATTACATCGAATAGATCTCCACGAGAGAGGGGGAGAACATTGTATTGAGATCCAAAAAGAGAGAAGAAGCCATCTAGCTAATAACTATGGACCCGAAGGTCTGAGGTAAACTACTCACACTTCATCGGAGAGGCTATGGTGTTGATGTAGAAGCCCTCCGTGATCGATGCCCCCTCCGGCAGAGCTCCGGAGGAGGCCCCAAGATGGGATCTCGTGGGTACATAAGGTTGCGGCGGTGGAATTAGGTTTTTGGCTCCGTATCTGATCGTTTGGGGGTACGTAGATATATATAGGAGGAAGGAGTATGTCGGTGGAGCAACATGGGGCCCATGAGGGTGGAGGGCGCGCCCAGGGGGTAGGAGCGCCCCCTACCTCATGGCTTCCTGGTAGCTTTCTTGACGTAGGGTCCAAGTCCTCTAGATCATGTTCGTTCCGAAAATCACATTCCCGAAGGTTTCATTCCATTTGGACTCCGTTTGATATTCTTTTTCTGCGAAACTCTGAAATAGGCAAAAAAACAGCAATTCTGGGCTGGGCCTCCGGTTAATAGGTTAGTCCCAAAAATAATATAAAAGTGAATAATAAAGCCCAATAATGTCCAAAACAGAAGATAATGTAGCATGGAGCAATCAAAAATTATAGATACGTTGGAGACGTATCAGCGACCCCCTTTGGCTATAAAAGGAGGCCCGAGGCATACCGGAGGAGGATTTCAGACTTTGTGGACCCTGCACGCTTTGTAGCTAGTCCAAGAACATGAGATAAACACAAACCAGCAGGAGTAGGGTATTACGCATCGCTTGCGGCCCGAACCTGGATAAATTCCCCGTGTTGATCTTCTAAACCCGCTCTTTCCACAGCCCCGCGCCCGCCAACCATAGAAGGGATTCCCCGTGATCCCATAGGTGTCGTTTCCACCGACATCTTTGGCGCGCCAGGTAGGGGGCGCAAGCTGTGAAAATCCGGTTTTGGAGTCAACTTACCGACTCCCTTGTCGCGATGGCCCGAGAAGAGAAGGTGACGTTAATCAGCCGCACTCTGGTGCCGTCCGCGGCTGCAACGACCATCTGTGTGGCTGCAAAAAGCTATGTCACGCATAACTTTGAGCAATTCTTCTTAATATAAGGTTATTCTCCTCGAGAGATCTTGCTCTTTGTATGAAAAACCTACACGCGATGGGACCCTTCCGCTATTGGCAATGCCCTTGTTCTGTTTCAAGTCCGCTCAACAGTTCAAGCGGCTGCGCTGAGGACGCCAAGGTGGCCTGCCTACTATTAGAAACGCCCTTGCTCTGTTTCGAGTTCGCTCAACAGTTTAAGAGGTCGCGCTGAGAATGGTAAGGTGGTTTGTCCGGCAGCAAGCGCCCCCCGGCAGGCTGCTAAGGATTCGTCCTCAAGGCGCCATAGCATGGGTTTACGCACCGGCGAACCTATCCTACTAGGCGTAGGGTGCATATGTACAAAGAAAGATCAATACAGGAAGATAGCATGTTTCATGTTAAAGTACTGCAGAGTTATATTATATCAATTGTTTCTGTGGTTCTAATTTAAGATAAAATCGTCTTGGTCATGAACTCGCAGCGGCAATGAGAAACGGGGTGCCTAGTCTCGGTGCTGGCCCTCCACTCTCTTGACTCCGTCGACGCGGCTGATGATGGGCTCGATACGCTCTTCGAGCGCCGCGAGGTCCACATCCTCCGGCAAGCTCTCCAGCGCGTCGGCAAGTTGATGTTGGGGTTCCAGTACGCCACCTTGGTAAGGACCTTGGTCAGGGCACCTCGGCAGAGCTTCCGGGCCTCGTTGGCCAAAGAGGTCGCTCGGTTGGAACGGAGCTGCTCTAGGGCGTCGAGGACGCCCTCGAAGAACAGGGTCAGCCTGGTGTTGGGGCTCATGTTCGGCTCCTGGGAGTACCTGATGTTCGGCATCCCCATGGCAGCCAGCTTCGTGGTGATCTTGCCGGCGACGTCGATGAGGCGGCTGATCCAGAGGTTTACGCCCTTCGCGTACTCCTCGTACTCGGCGGCGCCATCCCTCCGCAGCCGCTTCTCGTCCTCCAGGGCCTAGTTCAGGGTCTCCTCATGAGCCCCGGCCTCCGAAAGCTTCCCCTCCAAGCTGTCCAGCTTCAACTTCAGATCGTTGATGGAGTCGTTGGCCTTGGAGAGCACCTTGGCCTTGTCGGAGATGGCGACCTGCGCATCCGCCAAAGTGCGATTGGCCGCGTCCCTCTCCTCCGTCAGCGCCGAGACTCTATTCTTCAGCTCCTCCCGCTCCAGCTCCAACTCCTTCACCTTGCCAGCATGGACTAGGGCCTGAGCATCTAGTGCCTCCTTGTGCCTCTGCTCCAGCTCCTGGGTCCGCTGCGCGACGAGCTTCTCGACCTCCTCATCCTTGCCATGGAGTGTGGCAGCGAGCGCCTCCTCACGGGCGGCAAGGTCCTCCTCCTGGGAGTTCAGCAGAGCCTGGTGCTGTTGCCGAGCGGCCTCGTCCTTGGCGGCGTGTTCCTTCGCCACCTCCTGGGCCTTCTTGACGTCAGCCTGCTTCAGGATGAGCTCCCATTTGCGCTCAGCCAGCTCACCCTGGGCAGCCTTCAGTTCTTCCTGAGCCTCGTGGAACCAGGCCTGCGTCTGAGCGACGCGCTCCTCATGATCCACCTCCGCCTTGTCCGCTGCCGCCATCTTGGATTTCGCCTTGTCTAGGCGGGCACGGTGGAGCGCCTGGAGCTTCTGGAAGTTGACGCTCATGGCCCGGAGAAGCTGCTCCTCTTGGGAACCGCCACCGTCGGTGCTTGGTTCATCAACAACCTGAAGCCCCGCGGTGGCGAGCGCCTCGTCGTCGAACACCTCCCCCTCGGTTGGCGCCCTGGCGCTCGCCGTCCCTGGGAGATGGACGAACAGGTCGTTGCCCACCTTCAACTACTTGCCCGGGCCAGGGGCTGGAGGGGAGGAAGGTTGGTCGTCAGCCACCCCCTCCCCGACAGGTGCCTTGCCGGCCTCCCCGGCGAGCCCCTTGCCGGTCTCTTCGGCAGCGGCCTTGCCGGCCTCCCCGGCAGGCCCCTTGGCGGCCTCCTTAGCGGCGATCTTGGCGGCCTCCTCGGTAGCAATCTTGTTGGCCTCAGCCTCGGCGTCCTTGGCAACCTCCTCGGTGACGGTATCGATATCCTCCTGGTCCACCGAGGGAGGGTCTGGATACCAAGGAGGAGAATGAGACGGGGCCAAAATCAAGGTTCAAGAAGAAGAAGAAGAAAAGATAGGGACAGGAGGCAGGCCACGTACCCGCGCCAGGCTGGGAGGAAGTGGTTCCCTCCCCGCCAACGTTCGTTGCCGGGATGGAGCCACTGCCACACAAGTTCACCTCCTCCTCCTTCGTGCGTGTGGGCTCGGTGCTTGGTGCCCTTGACGGGGATGCCCCTCTAGGCGGCATGGTTGATGGGGGCGGCGTGTTGGGGTGGCCCTCAGCGGCTCCTCCTACTACCGCTCTCCTCCTGCGGACCCGGCAAGATCAGCACCAAGGGATCGTGCCCCAACACACACCGACGAGAAGTGAGTAGTGAACTCACGCTGGGGGCTGAAGCGGGGGCTGCGTCGGGGGCTGTCGTCCGGGCTGATCACCACCAGCTCTGGCGTGCGCGGAGTGCTCGCCGGGGGCTTGTCGCCCGTCGAGGCCCTGGCCCTCTTCGCCACCCTCTGGGCCAACGTCTCCGTGTCCCTGTGAGGATAGCATCAAGTTAAAAGAGGATAGCACAGGCGTGGGGTCAGGAGATGATGGAGGGTGAAGTGCTTACTCGTCCTCCGCCTCCTCTTCCACTAGCCTCCTCTTCCTCTTCGGGCTGAAGGACCCGAGGTCAAAATTAACCTCCGAGGTGCCATCCGAAGGAGGAGGAGAAGGGGATGGGGTCCGGCGCCGCTTGGATGAGGAGGAAGCGGATGCCTTTTTCTTCGCTACCGCGGTTTTCACCGCCTTCTTCGCTATCGCGGCCTTCGTCACCGTGGCTCTCATCTGGCGCATGGAATGCTCCTGGACCTGTTGCCGCTGCGCGGTCTTGCCGGGCCGGACCGGCTCGCCGGAGCTGGCCCGCCGCAGGACGCGCCCCTTCCCTGTGGCCGAGGGGTCGACAGCCTCGGCCGCTTCTTCGGTTGACTCCTCGACCACGTCTTCAACGAGGGAGGCCCTAGCACCGGTGCTGCTAGCCTCCCCAGCAGACTCCGCCCATCCAGAGAGCTCTTTCTCCTCCACGGCTGCGTCGGCCTCTTCCTCCACGATGCCGGCGCTGCCAGCCTCCTTGGCGAGCGCCGCATCCGCCGCCCTAGCAGCGATGTAGTCCAGCTCCTCCTTGGTGGTGTCGCGGATGAGCAGCAGCTCGTCGCAGACATAATTCTTTGACAAGTTGTCGAAGAACGCCTGCACCTCCTCCGCTCCCGGCTCGACCCAGAGTGGATCGAGGCCGTGTGCGTTGAAGTCCGACATCATGGCAATGATGGCGGTCTGGCGAGAGTTGTTGCTCAACGGGACCACACCCGCCGGCAACCCAAACAGAGACGCCTTGACGGCCTTGCCGGCCTTCTCGGCTCTGCCAGTCCTCTCGGCCCTGTCGTCATCACTCACCTTGAGTTGGAAGAACCTCTGGCAAAAGTGAGCATGCCCCCATCACCGTGAAGTTGTGCTTCAAGCCAGGGCGGGGCCTCATGACGTCAGCCGCGTTCTTGTAGTCCCAGGCTGGCCTCCCCTTGTTGTGTAGTGGGGCAATCCGGCGGCGGATGAAATCAGCCTCAATCATTTCAAGGGTGAGCCCGGCCACGGTGAGGCGGTTGATCCTGGTGGTGGCGACCAAGAGCTTCTTGTCGTTGGCGTCAAGGTCGCTCCAGTCCTTGCGGCGGACCGGTGGACTCCGGCGAACCCGGAAGAACTCCCGTGGATCCTCCTCCTCGATCCAGCACCACCGGCTCCGCCACTCGTCCCACCTCTCCTTCTGGGCGCCCTCCGGGTATGTGCCCTTCTCCTGAGACCTCGGGATCTAGGTGATGCAGCCGGAGATGGTGCCCCCTGGCTGGATGCGAGGGTAGCAGTGGCGGAAGAGCGCCGTGCTGGGGAGCACTCCAGCGAAGCCCTCGCAGAGATGGGCAAAGAAGGCCATGCACGCCACGACATCCGGCGTAAGATCCAGAAGACGGAAGCCATAGGTGTGCATGACATCATTGAAGAAATCAGAGAAAGGGGGGCAGAGCCCGCAAGAGAAGTAGTCAACGAAGAAGGGGTACCGATTTGGGCTGGCCTTGGCGAAATCGGCAGGGACGATGCGCGTGGCGGGGTGCCCCGTTGTCTCCCTCCCCCACAGGGGCTTGAAGTAGTCCCTAAGATGGACCGCATCTACAGTCGAGGGGAAGTAGGCATGCTGCGTCCGCAGCGCCGCCAACTCGCTCTCCGGCGCCTCCTTCTCCCCGACGTCCTTGGCCGCCCCCTTGCCTTTGCCTATCTTGGGCACCATGGCGACTGAGAGGGGATGGAGGATTAAGGGCACTGAGGGCGTGGCGGCAGCTAGCAAAGGCAAGAGCTTGAGGAAGAAGAAGGGAGCGACGGTTCTGAGATTGGAGAAGGCACACGGGGTAAATGAGCAGCGCGCCTGCGGTTTTTCCTTTTTATGGGGAAGGCACGGGCCACCTCTTTACCATTTACCACGATGTGACGCAAGCGTGCAGCAACCGCCACACGCACGACCCCCACGTCACACATTCAACGCAGGTCGTGGGGAAGCGCAACCGGCGAGGGAGTTACTGCGGTAAAACTCTGCCACGCGTACCCGCGCACCGTTCTGGGCCTGGCCCAATAACGCTCCACGCTTATATGTGGCCCAGGCCCGGGGGCTCCTGTCGGTGTACAAAAGTAGGGTTCTTTTTGTACCCCTTTACTTGTGCGCGGACAGTCGCAGCCACACGCTTACGACCGCGCTTGGTGGGGCAGAAGAGGAAGCAAAAACACAAGACTACCAGAGCAACGCCAAGACAGAGGCGCGAGGAGCGAAGGGACAAGGTGGGCTCTCCCCGGCAGGAGCCTTGCCCGGGCAGCTTACGTAGCCCCGGAAAGGGCCTTGCCGGGGCAACTTTCCCAACACCAGCAGAGCCGCCGCCCTTGAGCCTAAGAGTTCCGACACCATCGACAACATTGGAACCAAGGCTCGGGAGGCGCCTACATGGTGGAATGCAGATCTTTGTAAAGACCAAGAACGTACAAGACTAGATGAGAACCAGAAGACGGAAACCCCAGCAGGATCCTTGCCGGGGACGCTCACAAGACCCCCGGCAAGACCCTCGCCGGGGACACCTGCGAGACCCCGGCAAGACCCTTGCTGGAGACATCTGTGGGGTCGCAGCCAGGCCCCCACCTGCCAAGGCTCCACCGCCGTTCCAACATAGAAGTCAACCCGCCAACAAGGCAGGCACCTGCGTGGCGACGTGCAGCTTCCAGGCCAACTCAGCAAGCACCTGCGTGGTGGCATGCAGATCTTCGTGAAGACTCTGCCATCGCACCAACTCAGCAGCCAGCCAGCCAGCGTGGCGCTGCACGCCTAGTCAGCCTAGACGCGCATCTAAGTGAGGCGAAGCGGCGGCAGACGAGACGAGTTTCCTTGTCGTCCCCGATAAAGTGAGAGGGCACGTTGGCGGCGCATTAAATGCGGCCGTCATACGGTGCCAGGCGATAGACTTGTATACAATACAAACTTTCCACCTCCTGTGTGCCACTGTGGCGACCCCCTTTGGCTATAAAAGGAGGCCCAAGGCATACTGGAGGAGGATTTCTGACTTTTTGGACCCTGCACGCTTTGTAGCTAGTCCAAGAACACGAGATAAACACAAACCAGCAGGAGTAGGGTATTACGCATCTCTTGCGGCCCGAACCTGGATAAATTCCCTGTGTTGATCTTCTAAGCCCGCTCTTTCCATAGCCCCGCGCCCGCCAACCGTAGAAGGGATTCCCCGTGATCCCATAGGTGTCGTTTCCACCGACATGTTCGTACATCAAACTAATGCTCTTTTGTATCTCTCATCAATCACTTATGATGAGACAGTCACCCCAGCGGGTTACTGTGAGACGCGCTACTCGTTTAAAGAGTGAACTGTCATCCTCCCCACATGATTCTCAAGAAACAGCAAGGCTAAATAAAGATAATCAATGCAGCTCTCTAGTTGATGACCGCAATTCCCCTACACCACCATCGCAGGTGCTTGCTCTTACTTGGCAATGTGATATGTGGTTGCATGTTGCATATGGTGTCTACCTTGTAATGCTTCTAATTAGGGTAAATTGCATCTACTTAGTTAACACATTATACCTATGAATATGACATGCATGCCTTCCTGTTTTTGGTACATACTACGTCTTTCTATTAACCATGTTCTTACATCAAACTACTTTTCTTGTGTATCCCTCATCAATCACTTCTGACGAGACACCTTCAAGTTGACAGTGCATTTCCTCTAATTTGTTGATCTGCCACTTATAATGAGACACATCTAACTTGGTAGAGTGATTTTGGTTGGATCTTTCATATGGTGTCTAGATTGCGCTGCTTCCAATTTGTTGAAATGCCTTCTACTGAGCGTTCTTCGTACATATTCCATCCTCCTACAATGTGGTTGCCATACATAAAAGTTGTGTTCATCAGTATCATGCATCAACGAATTTGGAAGTGCGAATTTCATTCCTTTTTCTTGTGTGTTTACTTGACAAGGCAAAATCTAAAAGGACGAAGGCACGGAATGATGGTGGTCCTCTGGAGCAACCGAAAGAGATGATCTCTGCAGATTCTCCTGCTACTCCTACTACGGTGCAAGTTCCAAATCTCATCTCCCCTACTCCACAACCCCAGGTGCTTGCTCTAACATGGCAGTGTGATATCTAGTTGCATGTTGCATATGGTGCCTAGCTTGTATTGCTCCTAATTTGTTAAATTGCATCTCCTTAGCTTACACATTATACATGTGAATATGACACGCCTTCCTGTTTTGGTACATACTACATCTGCCTATCACATCATGTTCTTACATCAAACTACTGTTCTTGTGTATCCTGCATCTATCACTTATGGTGAGACAGTCACGCCCGTGGGTTAGTATGAGACGCGGTACTCTTATAAAGAGTGCAGTTTCATCCTCCCCAAATGATTCTCAAGAAACAGCAAGCCTAAATGAAGATATTGAATGTAGCTCTATACTTGAAGACCGCATTTCCCCTACACCACCATCCCAGGTGCTTGCTCTAACTTCGCAGTGTGATATGTGGTTGCATGTTGCATATGGTGTCTAGCTTGTAATGCTTCTAATTAGGGTAAATTGCATCTGCTTAGTTTACACATTATACATGTGAATATGACATGCCTTCCTATTTTTGGTACATACTACATCTAACTGTTAACCATGTTCTTACATGAAACTGCCTCTCTTCTGTATCCTGCATCAATCACTTACGATGAGGCACCTTTAATCGTTGCATATTGCATATTATTTCTAGCCTATTGCCATGTATTTGCTCCTAATTTGGTCAAATACATTTATGAGGACACCCTTTTAATTTGGCAGAGTGATATTGGTTTCATCTTTCATATGGTTTCTAGCTTGCATTGCTTCTAACTAGCTCAAACACCTTGTGCTTAGTTTACACTTTATACATCATACATGTCAATATGTCATGTCGTCCTGTTTTTCATACACATTCCATCATCCTATCATCCGGCTGCCTTACATGAAAGTAGTGTTCGTCAGTATCATGCATCAATGAATTCTGAAGAGCAAATTTTATTCCTTTTTCTTGTGGGTTTGACTTGACAAGGCAAAATCAAAAAAAGAGGAAGGAAAAGAGTAAGGAAGGCGATGATGGTGGTCCTCTGCAGCAATGTAAATGGAGCATCTGTACTGATTCTCCTCGTACTGCTAGTGCATTACAAGTTCCAAGTCTCCGCTCCCCTACTCCACTGTAACGCACCGGAGAGAAGTGGAAGAGGAAGAGGAAGAGGTAAAACAAAGTTGCTTCTTTGACAAATGAGTGAAACCATGAACCTTGAGAGGTTGAACAAATTGAAAGAAAGAATACAATGTAGATGAACAAGATTGCATACAATCTGTTGGACAAGAGGAACAAGGAATATGATGAGAACCAAGAGCTTAGGGGGTCAAGATAGATTTTGAAGCCACTCCGGTTAAAATCAAGATAGACAAATGGTAAGAACGAAAGAATTCGAACAACACTCCGGTTGAAAGGAGAGGCAAGACTTGATAAGATGAAAAGAACTTGAAGAGATGACACAACACCCCGGTTAAGTGGATAAGCATGGAAAAGAACATGATCTTGACAAAACAAGATGATGAGTGAAGAGAGCAACATCACAATGCCTCCGGAACAAAAGAGTGGAATGAAAAGAACAGAGAAGACAACAACATCTTCTCCCACAAATGAATTTGAAAGGGCAAGCTTACAACAAAAGGTTGAACAGAGTTGTTGAAAACTCAACAACGAAAAGAATAAGCTTGTTGTGGGCTTATGGAAAACATCCCAAAATTATGAGGTGACAACTGGCCACTAACGGAACAGTTGATTGGATTGAGATCAACAAGGAGATGAAAACTTCTTCACCGAGATGGGAAGGAGAAAATTGGATCATTGATAAGCACCACAATAGCAACATTCCTTAGGGAAGGCTTTAGGTGAAATATAACCCAAGATAACTCCAAGGAAGAAAATGATGGGTTTAAATATCTCATTCTTGATAACTTGTGAATCATGAAACACGAAGGGAAATTATCAAGAATGACATAACACAATCTCAAAAGATACGGTAGAAAGAATTGCACTTCAAAATGCAAGAAGAATACTTGAGCTCTTCCAAGAAAATCTTGAAGAATGCTTTGCGAATGAATGAAATCTTTGATGAACCACCATGTAGAGCCTCCATGAAGAACTTCGGTAACAAAAGGACAATGAGAAGGAAATGATGGATGAAAAGAATATGATTGAAGCCCTGCAATGATTTAGATGAAGCTTCGTGCCGATATAATGCGGAAAACTTGGAACTCCGGAAAAGAAAAGATGAAGCATCTCGAACCGAGAATGTGATATGATGAACAATTCTGGAAAGAAGAAATTAGATCACTTGGATGAAACAATAATAAGAATTACGTTATGCGTATCCTTCACCAATTTAGATTGATGACAAGCAACGGATTTGGCATACTACTTATTCTCGTAGAAAGGATTAAGATAGATATAGCGCAAACTTGGGAAGGTCTTCAACGATCCACCGGTAGGATTTTGGAAAGATCGAATGAATTTATATGATAACAAAGTAATAGGAATGTTAAATGAACCACCGTAAGAATTGAATATGATTGATGAAAAGAGAACGAAACACCGGGAAAATTAGAGAACGGACGAAGATACTTGAGGGAATTTAGATACAAGAGCACGAAGAGATCACAAGCTGACAAGAGAATACTTGAACGATCCACCGGTAAGAATTGAGAGACGAACAAAGATGCATGAATTGAGGAGAATTTGAGAACGAAGAATCCTTCTGGAATAATGGCCTCTTGGAATAATGGCCTCTAGAAAACTTAGAATTGATCTCGAGAATATTGAAATGATTGGATCCACTTAAAGAGAAGCACGCCGGTTGGAAAAGAAATAACATGATAATCTCGATGATCGAAAGGATTAGCACTCCCATAGAAATGTGAGAACACCGTTTAGAAAAAGGTATGGAATCCACATTTGACTTCAAAGCAACTCGAATACCACAACTCAAAACAAAACAAAGGATTGGCTTAGGAAATAAGCCAGAACAAACATATGATAGACCCCATACCGTATCATGTGTCTGTTGGAAAGATATCCTATGAGATACTTGAATTCCCACCTAAAAACTCCCGAAACTTTCTGGTTATGCAATCTGGTGTTGGGGATACAGGGGAAGCAATATATCTCACCCAACTAAACAATTGCTACATCCAGCTGTATCTATACGTCAACACATAACCAAGAAAACTCCGGAAATCGTGTACCTCAACCTTCGAAAAGCATCTGTTATATGAGCTATGGCAATACTCCCGAACTCCCGCCCCAGTACTGGGTGGCGTCGAGGTTATCTCACCACTAGCTGCATAAAAGAGATTTTTGATGTCGGCGAACTCAGGTATTCCAGAACTGCAACGATAAAATTGTGACGACAACACCTCGGAGCTCAACTCCCCGGGACACTGCAACAACCCCTAAATGTCAGGAGGCACCAAGAACAATGTTCTCGTCACAAGAATATCAAAACGATCCCAAGATACCCGCGTGATCCTAAAAAATAATTTAGTGAAATTTGAGGAGAGGAAAGTCAAAACATCTACGTTAGGAGACCTCACCAGAGCGACGAAGGGGACTGAGGAGTAAAAAGAATCCTACTCTCCGATATATATAATCCTAAGACTCAAAACATTTTTGTTCTAGACTCAACAACATCAGCGATTCGATCAAGCAGGGGGCTCCTAAGTCGGGGATGGCTCTAATTACCAACTTGTAACGCACACGATGCGGCTATATCTCCCACGTGTCGAGGCACGACTTAGAGGCATAACCGCAATGTGTTTTTGTCGCAAGAAGGGTCACTTCACACAATCCCATGTAATGAACAAGAAAGGGATAAAGAGAGTTGGCTTACAATCGCCACTTCACACAATACTTAAGTAAATCATACATCATCCAAGTACACACATAGACCAACTACGGTCAAATCCAAATGAAAAGAAAATAAACCCCAAATGCTAGATCCCCGGTCGTCCCAACTGGGCTCCACTACTGATCATCAGGAAAAGACACATAGTAACGGCCAAGGTCCTCGTCGAACTCCCACTTGAGTTCGGTAGCATCACCTGCACTGGTATCATCAGCACCTGCAACTGTTTTGGTAGTATCTGTGAGTCACGAGGACTCAGCAATCTCAAAACCCGCGAGATCAAGACTATTTAAGCTTATGGGTTGGATATGGTTATGAGGTGGAGCTGTAGCAAGCGCTAAGAAAATATGGTGGCTAACATATGCAAATAAGAGTAAGAAGAGAAGCTACGCAACGATCGTAAACTAGAAGTGATCAAGAAGTGATCCTGAACTACTTACGTTCAACCATAACCCACCGTGTTCACTTCCCGAACCTCATCGGAAAAAGACCATCACGGTTACACACACGGTTGGCGCATTTTAATTAAGTCAAGTGTCAAGTTTCTACAACCGGATATTAACAAATTCCCATCTGCCACATAACCGCGGGCACAGCTCTCGAAAGTTTATACCCTGTGGGGGTGTCCCAACTTAGCCCATCACAAGCTCTCACGATCAACGAAGGATATTCCTTCTCCCGGAACAACCTGATCAGACTCGCAATCCCGGTTACAAGACATTCTGACAATGGTAAAACAAGTCCAGCAAGACCTCCCGATGCACCGACCTAGCCTGATAAGAGGTGCACGGTCTCGTTCTCAGGGTACACCGGATGAGCGAAGCGTACATGTATATGCCAGATACCCCAAGTTGCCAAGGGGCGGCCCCGCACAGTGCTCTAGTTTGGACCAACACTCATGTGGAGCACTGCCTAGGGGTTGATTAAGTCCACGGGGTCCGGAAAGTCCCTATGCAAGTTTTTAGTTGTTATAGGCAAATGGTAAAACCAAGGTTGGGCCTTGCTGGAGGGATTTTATTCAAAACAAACTGTCAAGGGGGTCCCATAACCCCAACCGCGTAAGGAACACAAAATCAAGGAACATAACACCGGCATGACGGAAACTAGGGCGGCAAGAGTGGAACAAAACACCGAGCAAAAGGCCAAGCCTTCCACCCTTTGCCAAGTATATAGATGCATTAATTAAATAAGAGATATTGTGATATCCCAACATATCCATGATCCAACATGGAACAACCTGCAAGGCACCTACAACTAGCCACGCTATAAAAGGGGCTGAACAAAAGTGGTAACTTAGCCAAGCAACGGTTTGCTAGGACGGTGGGTTAGAGGCTTGACGTGGCAATATGGGAGGCATGATAAATAAGTGGTAGGTAACGCGACATAGCGATAGAACAAACAACTAGCAAGCAAGGATAGAAGTGATATCGAGGGTAATGGTCATCTTGCCTGAAATCCCGCTAGGAAGAAGACCGAATCCATGAAGTAGACGAACCAACGTAGTCGAACGGGTCCTCACAATCGCAACGTAACCGGAACTATCGAGAAGAAGTACAACCGGAAAGAAGCAAACAACATGGTAAACAACCAACACATAAACACGGCATGATGCACAATCAAGGATGATGCATGTCCGATTTAATGAGGCATGGCATGGCAAAGTGCAACAAACAATATTACAAATTAAGTGGCAACGAGTTGCATATTGACGAAACACCACATTTAAATATTTAGTTCACTCTCGTTTATGTACCCAACAATATTAAATGTTGATAAACATGGCAAGAGGTGAAGCATAATGAAACTACCTATCTAGGCAAGTTTAAATGAGGCCGGAAGCAACAAACAACAATTCCGGAAAATCCCCATATGCATATTTTGAATTTGGTACTGTTCTGCCTAAAACCATATTTTAATGTGTTAAACATGCAAAGTAATATTACCATGTTAAACTATGCATTTTTCTACCCCATTTACATATAAAGTTTATTTAGTTCGGAGCTACGGTTATTTAGTTATAAAATAAACCATTTTAGCATGTCATTAAGCAAATTATATGCAAACATCATTTTAAACATTTTTAACATGGATGAAAGTTGCATATTATGAAACTAGACAAAATTCTAAGCATTTTACATGTCATGTTTGTTTAATTTCGATGCATGGTTATGAAGTTATTAATGCATGAACATGGAGGGGTTTTCTGCAAAACTGTAAACTCCTGGATAATTAGACAAATTCGTCCAGGGGAAAAAATATGTCCTGGGCCAAATCTGGAGGGGCTGGGGGAGCTTCTCACATTGGGCTGAGGCCCAGTCGGTGTGGCTGGCTGCAGGCCGGTTGAAGGGGAGGCAGAGGTGGGCCTTGAGGCGCTGCGGCTGGACAGGCCCACGCAGGCGCTGGAGCTAGGCTAGGGCGTTGTGCGAGTCAACGCGAGGCAGGGGCGCGGTCGAGACGAAGCAGAGGCTGGGCGCTGGCCTTGGCGCGGTCATGCGCGAGCGGAACAAGAAGCAGGGCGAGGCGGCGCTGCTGATGGGAGGTTCGGTGAGATGGGGCCTGCAGGTGGCGGACGGTGGTGGGGATCCACCGGATCTGGCGAGGGGAGCCGGTCCCCGATGGTGGGAGTCGAAAAGGACGACGACGGCTCGGCTCCTGCTAAGAAATACAGAGAGCAAGTGAGTTCAGAGAGGAGAGACAGGGATAAGAAAGGAGGGAAGAACGGGCAAAGTTTGGCTGACCGGAGCTTCACCAGAGGTGTGCGGGCACGGCGGCGCTGCTGGAGGAGATGCAGGCAACAAGGAGGGTTCGTGGCGACGGCAGCGACTTCACACGGGGCGGCGACGGCCAGGGCAGCTCAGTTCCCTGTTGAGACAGAGAGAAAGAGCACTGAGAGAGATGAATACAGGGAGGAGGAAGAACGAGGGAAGGAGGCGGGGCATGGCGCTGGACCTGTGGCCGCCGGCGGCGACGCTTGCAGGGAGGTCCGGCAACCTGGGGAACGGATCCGGGCAGCGAGGAGCTCCTGTGCAGCACAGGAGCCCGCCTCCTGGTGGCTTGCACGGGCTGTAGGAGGGAGGCGCGGGGTCGCGAGGCTGAGGCAGGGGAACGGCGAGGTGGTGGCTGCTCCTGGGATCGAACGAGGATGAGGGAAGCAGAGGAGACCGCGGTGCCTTCGGGATTGGGTGGAGGAGTAAACCGAGGAGAAGTGGATCTGGGAGGATCCCGAGGTGGGAGATGAGTGCGGCGGCGGCGGCAGGGACAAATGTCCTAAGGTTAGACTAGATTGGGTGAGGTTGGACTATAAACAGAGAAAGGAGGGAAATTTGGATCACCCGATCAAGATCGGATGGTCGAGAAAGAATAGACTAGGGGAGTCCAACAAAGAACCGAAGATATTTGAGGGATGTTTGGGGATGATCCGGACCCATTGGTAACGACAGAGCGGGTCGGGTTCGGGATAACTTTCGGACGCGCGCGAGGGGTCTGAGTAAAGTGTAGAGAGGGTCAAACGGTCAGACAATAGGGACTCAAAAAAACCCGGTTGGTCTCGGAACGGCCAACGAAGGCAAGGGGTTTAATGGGCTCAGAAAAGAGAGAGAAGAGAGCGGTCCGGCTGGTCTAAGAGAAGGTCAACAGAGACAACGAAGAAGTGGCAACTACGAGCGGATGCAAGTTTTAAAAACATGCAGATGCAATGCGCATGATGTTATGATGAAATGCAACATACAAATAAAACACAGGGCGGTCATGCAAAACATGGAAGGCGTCTGGAGCGTCGGTCTCGGGTCGTCACATCCACCATCCAAGGTGCTTGCTCTAACTTGGCAGTGTGATATCTGGTTGCATGTTGCATATGGTGTCTAGCTTGTATTGCTTCTAATTAGTGTAAACTGCATCTGCTTAGCTTACACATGATACATGTGAATATGACATGCCTTCCTGTTTTTGGTACATACTATATCTATCTATCACACCATGTTCTTACATGAAACTACTCTTCTTGTGTATCCTGCATCAGTCACTTATGATGGGACACCTTTAAGTTGGCAGTGTGATATTGGTTTGCGTCTTGAATATGATTTCTAGCATGTAGTGTTTCTAGTTTGATGAACGCCACCTATGACGAGACCGTTTTAACTTGGCAGAGTGATATTGATTACACCTTCCATATGGTGTCTAGCTTGCAGTGCTTCTAATTTGTTGAAGTGCCTTCTTCTTAGTTACCACATCATAGGTGTGAATATGTCAAGTCGTCCAGTTTTTCGTACATATTCCATCCTCGTATCATGACTTTGCCTTTCATCAGAGTAGTGTTCGTCAGTATCATGCATGAATGAGTTCTGAAGAGCGAATTATATTCCTTTTTCTTGTCGGTTTGACCTCACCATGCAAAATTAATAAAGCAGAAGGAAATTGGTAAGGCATTGGATGATGGTGGTCCTTCCGAGCAACTAAAACGGAGGGTCTCTACAGATTCTACTCCGCCATCCTCCCAACAAGATTCGCAAGACAATGCAAGGCTAGACAGTCAACGTAGCTATGTAGATGATGAGCACATCTCCCCAACTCCACCATCACAGGTGTTTGCTCTAACTTGGCACTATTATATGTGGTTGCATGTTGCGTATGATGTCTAGCTTGTATTGCTTCTAACTTTGTTGAATTGCATCTGCTTACTTTACACATAATGCCTGTGAATATGACACGTGTTCCTGTTTCTAGAACATACTATATCTTATCACACCATGTTCTTACATGAGACTACTGTTCTTGCATATCCCGCATTAGTCACTTATGATAAGGCACCTTTAAGTCGCCACTATGATATTGGTTGCGTCCTGCATATGATTTCTACCATGTACTGCTTCTAATTTGTTGAAATGCCAGACAGTTTGAACTTGGCAGAGTGATATTGGTTGCATCTTTCATATGGTGTCTAGCTTGCAGTGCTTCTAATTTGTTGAAATTCCTTCTGCATAGTTACCACATCATAGGTGTGAATATGTCATGCCATCTTGTTTTTCATACATATTCCATCCTCGTATCATGTGTTTGCCTTTCATCCGAGTAGTGTTCGTCAGTATCATGCATGAATGAGTTCTGAAGAGCGAATTTTATTCCTTTTTCTTATCGGTTTGACTTCACAATGCACAATCAATACAACTGAAGGAAATTAGTAAGGCAGTGGATGATGGTGGTCCTTCGGAGCAACTCAAACAGAGGGTCTCTAAAGATTCTACTCTGCCATCCTCCCAACAAGATTCACAAGACAACACAAGGCTGGACAGTCAACGTAGCTGTGTAGATGATGAGCACATCTCCCCTACTCCACCATCACAGGTGCTTGCTCTCACTTGGAACTGTTATATGTGGTTGCGTGTTCCGTATGATGTCTAGTTTGTATTGCTTCTAATTTTGTTGAATTGCATCTGCGTAGCTTACAACTTATACCTGCAACAATCACTTACCCATAAGACACATTTAACTTGGGAGTGTGATGTAGGTTGCATCTTGCATTGTCTTCTAGCTTGTACTGCTTAAAATTTCTTGAAATGGCACTTACGACGAGACACTTTTTACCCGATAGTGATATTGGTTGCATGTTCATATGGTGCCTAGCTTTCATTTCTTCTAATTTTGTTGAAATGCCTTCTGCTTACTATTTTTCATACATATTCCATCCTCCTATCGTACGTGTGAATATGCAATGTTGTCTTTTTTGTATATATTCGATCCTCCTATCATGCGCTTGCCTTACATCAAAGTGTTCGTCTGTATCATGCATTAACCAGTTATGCAGAGCTAATTTATTCATCTTCTTGTGCTTTTGACCTCATAAGGCAATATCATAAAAGAGGAAGGAAAAGAGTACGTTAGGGGATGTTGGTGGTCCTCCGGACCGACACAAACAGAGACTCTCTAGATTTTCCACTGCTACTGCTAATGCAATTGAAGTCCCAAGTCTACATAATGAGTTCATCTCCCGTACTCCACCATCACAGGTGCTTGCTCTCAGTTGACAGTGTGATAATTGGTTTCATGTTGCACATGTTGTCTAGCCTATATTTCTTCTATTTTGATTAAATTGCACCTACTGAGTTTATACATTATACATGTGCATATGACATGCCTTTCTGTGTCTAGAATACACTGCATCTATCTATCATACCATGTTCTTACATCAAAGTACTGCTGTTGTATATCCCGCATCAGTCACTCATGATTGGATGCTTTTAACATTGCAGTTTGATAGTGGTTGCATCTTGCATTGATTTCTAGGTTGTACTGCTTCTGATTTTTCGAAATGCCACTTATGACAAGACACTTTTAACTTGGCAGAGTGATATTGGTTGCATCTTTCATATGGTGTCTAGCTTGCATTACTTCTATTTTCTCGAAAATCCTTCTGCTTAGTTTACACACCGTAGCTGTGAATATGTCACACCATCATGTTCTTCTTACATATTCCATCCTCATACGGTTGTCTTACATCAAAGTATTGCTTGTCTGTATCATACATCAATGGGTTCTGAAGAGCGATTTTATTCTTTTGTGTTGTGGGTACGGCTTGACATGACAAAGTCGAAAAAGAGCAAGGAAAAGATTATAGTAGGGAATGGTGTTACTCGTCGAGTGCAACGAAAAAGGATCTGCCCTCGAGATTCTGCTGGTACTTATAGTGAAGTAGAAGGTCCAAGTCCACCGGCTAAATCTACAAACACAGTAACACCTGCTCCACCAGCTGCAGCATCTGCCTCAACTGTACCGGCATCTCAATGAGTTACTCGTTCGTTTGCTCCGGAACTGGTGAGTTCCCAAGCTGCCTTCACATCTAACACTACTTCCAAAGCACTGCTGACACAACAGGACTTGGCAAGATCAGATGAACCTCATGAGCATCAACACCAAGACGGTACCTGACCGAGTCAAGTTGCAGTTGCATGCTCCTTTATATGTACTCTCATAGTTTGATGTGCACTAACACTTTCCATATTCGTTGTTGAACTAGCACCACAGTGCAAGCGGAAACAGACATCAGGGATAATGCTTGACAGATTGACAAAATCTAAAGGAGGAAGAATGAAGATCCATTTTGAGGCAGGTTTAAAAAGGCCACGAGATGCTACAGAGTCAGCCAAGTTAGTATCAGAGGCAGCCGTTGCCGTTACGTGTCATGCACGTATCCTCCCAACGTGGATCCAGTATAGGAATGAGAAAGACAATACCTAGTTTAACACCATCCTTGACCATTTATCCGTAAGTAATGTTATTCATCGCAATTTGTAATATTGTCTTGCTCTGTCCCATACTTCCTAGCTTCCTCCAAATAAGACTCTCATTCTTTTTTCAGCAGATGAGGTTCAAGTTGGATCCGAAAGATGATGCAACTAAACAAGCATGCACTCATGTTTTTCAGTCTGCTTTGCGACAGTATCGGTACCACCTTAGAAAAGCTCACTTTGAAGGCAAGGCTAACAATGAAATTGCTCAAACATCTCCAGTGGAATATATTACAGATGAAGACTGGACAACAATTGTTAAACACTAGTCTGATCCAAAGTATCAGGTAGGGTATATGTATTTGATCAGATCACGTATTGAACTTGTATTTATGTATGTGCCTTACAAGTGTATCTTCTTCTAGGCTAACTGTTTGAAGAACAAGACCAACCGTTCTAAAGTGAAATTCCAACAGACAACAGGATCTCGTAGCTATATTGCACACTGCGAGGCTCTTGTAAATACCTGCTAGTTCCTTCTTTTTTTCTGTGCCATATTATTGTATCTGTATTGACTTGTTACAAATACAGAGGAAAGCCCGTGCGGACCAAAAATAACCTGAACCGAATGTAGTGCAAATCTTCAAGGATTGCCACACCAGCAAGATGAAGGGCATGAGCACACCAGTTCAAGCCGCTGTTGTAAGTCCTTACTCCTCCTGCCTTTGAACTGCTTGGTACTGTGATGTGTTCATTTAACTGCTTGGTTTGCAACCAATGTCAGTTACTCTGTTCACTTTTATACACAGTTGTCTTAATGTATCATTTCACCTTACATGGTTTAAAAGAGATGAAGGATATTCTTTTGGTCTTGATCTATAATCTAGTTCTGATGTTCACGTGCCCACACAATGATACAATAGCTTGTTTGTTTTATATCTGTTTGCCCATGATATGAATGATGTCATACTATGTTCATCGTACTTTAAACCATGTCTCTTTATCCTTATATGTCAATGAATGTGAGGAAATAGACAATACAGCAGGCATGCTACATGGACATATGTTCCAAAAGTGATTTTATTATGTAGTTGGCACTACAATACATGCTAATGTATTATAATAGTTCACCAAAACAAGTTATGTATAAACGTGAAACCTACTTTGTTTGTTTTATCTCATTAGTAACTTATCTGGTACACTAGTCTACAAGTTCAAACTTTCAACAAGCTATGGAACAAATGATTCAACATCCAAACCCACCTGAAGGTGACGAGGCTACCACAGGCACAATGTCACCTCTTGCTGCAGTGCGTCAGTATCTCTCCACTAACAGTGCAAAAAGCACCTTCCTGCATAATTCTAGGTTGGTTGTCAAGGTAACCTTGTCCAAATCGCCTACTAAACAAAAGCTTCCGGCTAGACAGAGTGATATATATGTGCTCCAGACACATGTCCAATCCCTAATGGACGTCGTTTCAAAAACAAGAATAGTGGTTGACAAATGTCGTCAAGATATGAATGATTTTGAAACCGAGACATTTGCTTCGTTGTTCAAGAGCAATGGCGGAAAAAAGGGGAAGATCATGCTGCTCTATCAGATTCTACAGCCTGAAACATTAGCACTCAGGTCAAATGATTTGTGCTTCTATACATCTAATGGTGCTTTTATCTGCAAGGACTGTAAACTTTATGCCAACAGGCCTTTTGTTGTATGGTTGGAATTTATTTTGTTGTGATACAACATTAATCGTGCTGCTAAAGGCTGCAGAAATTACGATGCTATTTTTGTATAGTGTAGGTTTATCTTAGTAATGTATTCGGCCGAAAGCTTCGTAGGAGCCCAAAGTGCCAACATTCATCGGGCCCATTCCAATTAGGCTAAAAACGATTATGGGCCGTAATTTGCATGTAGCCCACTAAAAATATCTGGGCCTAAATCAACATAAGCTTTCATTTTTTTTGGTAGGCCTATGCCCACAGTGGGCCCTTAGCAGGCCTAAACATAATTTGGGCCCCCAGTAACAATAGGCCGTTAACATGTGTAAATATCTCGAGCCCATAAAAACATGGGCCTTTAATAGGCCGAAAGTGAGATTGGGCCCTGATTGTGCCAAATAACCCACTGGTCATTAGCAGGCCGAAATGTATCTCAGCTCCTGGTGGCCCATTTACAATGCGGATCGTTCACAGGCCGAAATTCAGATGGGCCGTAAATGCGCCGACCTACTACACGGGACTTTAACAGGCTGGAAATTCAGTCGGTCTTGATTATTGTCAGTTTTATATGGGCCGTTAATAGGCCCGATGTGACGTTGGGCCACATATGGCCCATGGATTTCATCCCACGTTAACAGACCTAAAATCACAACAGGCTGACAGTGGCCCAAATCTATGGTGGGCCTCTAACAGGCCAAATGTCAGACATGGCCGAATATGACCCAAATCCTTCATGGTCGTTTATGGGACAAAAGTTTCAATGGCCAATAAATGGCCCCAAATGAAGCAAGACCTTTAATAGGTCGGAAACACACTGGGCCGTAATTTGGCCCAAATACTTAGCGGCCTGTTAATGGGCCAGAAGTGACCATGGGCCGCGATGATGACAAGTTTAGAACAAGCAGTTGACAGGCCGATTTGACACTAGCCGTACGGGCCTTAACTGCGAATGGGTCGTCTGCAAGCAGGCCATTAATGGGTCGGCCCGCTAATTTTGACTGGGCCAGCCTTTTTAACCTAAATGGGCCGCTGTTGGGCCTTGCCACGTGTCGACGTGTCATAGGCGCCTCCTGTCCATTGGACGGTTAACATCTGTCCTTTCGTGGTGCTGACACGTGGTTGCTATAGCCAATAATAATTTTACACGTGGAAAATCCTCATTGTTCCCGGTTGTTAACGGATTATCGGATCCAAACCGGAACCCGATAGCAACGGCGACCCGTTATGGTGGATGCAACGTGTCGGTTACCCTTGACGAAAGCACTTCTATGACGTGCGATTTATCGTCATGGAAGTGGACACTTCCGTGACGATAATTTTGTTAATGTCATGGAACGCTTCTACGACAGCACATGTATGACTATCTTGATTCTGTCATAAAATCGTCATGGATGTACATGCATGACAAAAAATGTGACCTACTGTGACAAACACATATCATCACGGAAGTGGTTTTTTCTTGTAGTGCATCAAGCTCTTTTCTAGCACCGTTGCCGGGGAGGTGAGTGCTTGAAGGTATATCTTTAGGTCTTGCAATTGAATACTTTTGGTTTTTTGTTTTATCACTAGTTTGGTTTATAAAAGAAAACTACAAAAAATGGAATTGAGGTTGCATCATATTATTCATCTTTATAATGTCTTTCGTGAAAATGATGGAAAGGAAAATTGTGCTCAATTGATAGAAGAAAAATTCTATAAAATGTTTGACAAAAAATCTTTGAATGATGAGCATGATTGCAGTGTTGTTAGTACAAATTCTTTGAATATCCATGATGCTAATGATATGCAAAGCCATAAGCCTGGGGATGCTATGTTTAATGAAGATGCTATTTTTAGTCCCCCTAGATTTGAATTGCAATTTTGTTATAATGATTGCATGCCTCCTATTTATGATGATTATAATGATGAAAGTGGATTTGGAGAGGTCATGACTTTATTCAGTGATAAATCCACCATTTTGGATGAGTCTTCAATTGACTATGATAACAAAGTTGCTATCTATGATGATTATGGTGATGACATGTATGCTATAAAGAATAATGATAACCATGAAACTTGTCATCATGATTTTAATTTTCACTCTCATGATAGTTATTTTGTTGAGTTTGCTCCCACTACTATTGATGAGAAGATTTTTGCTTATGTGGAGAGTAATAAGTTTTCTATGCTTTTGTGTCTAAGCCAAACCTTCTCAAATTTTTACGAGGGCATGGTGAGGTCATACCATGGCACCATGCCAGACGTTATGTTTTTAAAGCATTTATTTCATTTTTTTTCTATAGTTGAAAACCCAACAAACAAACATTTGTGGTTGACTATTATGCCACAGATTTCATCGAAATATCTGTCCATTCCTTGTAAAAGGCATGAGAATTTACTAAATGGCACGAGCATGGTTTTCCAGGCCGTTCTTGTGGACCCTTTCATTCACTGATTGTTTGAATTTGAATTATGTGCATTAATGCCTAGGAAATGCACATAATCCCCTAAATATGGCAAATGAACCCGGAAAAGTGCCACATTTGAACACGGTGATTTGCAGGTTGTATGCTCATCATAGAAAAAAAACTCGTGGACAAAGGACAAAGGAAATTTGGACCCCCCCTTCAATCTTGGTGATTTCCCCCTCGAAACCATGAAACTTCCTCGGTGATGGTTCATTTTATGAAAGGCGTGCATGACGACATTTTTACCAGGGCACGGTGAGGTCATACCATGGCGCCACACCAAGGCGTCATGTTTTCCAAGCATGTATTTCATTTTTGTATAATTGTTAACCCAGTAAACGACGCATTTATGGTTGGCTATTGCCACACATTTCCTTGAAATATCTGCCCATTCCTTGTAAAAGGCATGAGAATGTACTAAATAGCACGAGCATGGTTTTCTAGACCGTTCTTGTGCACCTTTTCATGCACCGATTGTTCAAATTTGAATTATGTGCATAATTACTGCCTAGAAAATGCACATAATCCCCTAAATATGGTAAATGAGTTAGGAAAAATGTCAAATTTGGACACGTTGCATTTGAGGCGGTATGTTGATCGTTGGAAAAAAACTGAATGACAAACTATGACGGAAATTTGGATTCCCCTTCAATCTTTGTGATTTCCCTCTCGAAAGCATTGAACTTCCTCGGTGATGGTTCAATTTATGAAGGGTGTGCATGACGACATAAATCAAACCTTCTCAGCTTTTAACCAGGGCACGGTGAGGCCATACCATGGCACCATGCCAACCGTCATGTTTTTCAAGCACCTATTTCATTGTTCTATATATAGTTGATAACCCAGTAAATGACGCATTTGTGGTTGACTATTGCCACGCATTCCATTGAAATATCTACCAATTCCTTATAAAAGGCTAATTACTAAATACCACGAGTATGGTTTTTCCAGACCGTTCTTGTGCACCCTTTCATGCATTGATTGTTTGAATTTGAATTATGTGCATTAATGCCTACAAAATGCACATAATCCCCTAAATATTGTAAATGAACCCGGAAAAGTGTCAAATTTGAACACGGTGATTAGTAGGGTTTATGTTCATCATAGAAAAATAACTCATGGATGAAGGACAAAGGAAATTTGGATTCCCATTCAATCTCGGTGATTTACTATCGCACACGATTCATCTCCGTCGCCTCTGCGAACCGTGTTTGTTCACTCACACATGCAAAAGAAAAAAAGAAAACCCTTGCCCACTTCGTCCCACTCACTCGCCGCAGACTCCTCCGCAACTCTGCACCCTAAGCTCGACGGCTGTTGGCGGTGGGCGTAGGTCGCGCTCCAAACGGCACCGGATTTCGCCACTACCGCTTTCCGCCGCCTATCTGCACCGACATTCTAGACTCTAGTCGACTGGGGTTTTCTGTGGGATTGGGCCTGGGATTTTTCTCATGGAGAAGGTAATCAACTTAATTAGCAAAATATTCACTCATCTCTTACCGCAGTCCGTCCATCGCTGTTAATCAACCGGCGGAAATCGCTGTGGAATCATTTTTGTTCTAGCTGATTCATGGGTGTTCATTCATGTGTCCATAGTGCGAGCACAAATCGGGCAACTGTGGTCATGGCCAGTCAGAAACAAAGTTCTATCTCACCATTCCGGATGACTTCAGGGAGCGCTTGGTATGTTCAATCTCAACCTACCACGGTCGGCATGGCCTAAATTTGTGAACATATACCGTCTATTGCTACATTATCTATATATTTGCATCAAATCTTTGTTACATTGTCTATTTTTAATTCTATATTTTTGTACTTTGCTTTCATCTATATATGGGTCTGTTCAATCAGTTACTCCCATATTTGCATCTTGCTTTGTTATTTCAATATATCTAATTTACGATCTTAATTTTCATTTCAAGCAGTACATCCCTTGCTTTGCAAGAACAAGAGTAGAAGGAAATCTTGGGCTTTACTTTGCTGATGACTCCCAGGACGTCATATTGACAACGCAGCATGGATTTACAATGGCGGTTAGCGTAAAACTTGATAAAGATGGTCACTCCTATTTTAATGCGGACCTTTGGAGAAAAATGTCTAAGTGTTATGAACTGAAAGTTGGCAATAAAATTCTAGTGCGTGCGCCACAGCCTGGTCTAATTAACATGGATGTTTACTTCCCCAACGTCATCAGCCGATCAAAGTTTGATCGAGGTTAGTGTCCTTTCAACTTTCTCCATGCTGTCATATTACTATTTAAGCAACCAATTGGTCACTATTTAAGCAACCAATTGTGGAATCATATTCTGACTCCGTTCCTATGCAGTAACAAATTCTATTTACCAATTTATGCGCACTATATATTCTTTTGCCATGTTCTGAATAAATAATACCTTTCCACCTTTTAAGCAGGATATGTTGGATGCATAGTGAACGATCTGTATGTTACTAAGCGTACCAAATTTCACTGGAAGGACTTGAAGTATGTCATAAACTTTGTTGATAATCTGACAGAGATAGTACAGCATATGAACACTGGATTTTGGATGGGATTAATTAGACCTATGGTCCACACACTGAACAAGACCAATTGTGTGCACAAAGCGCTGGTAAAAAGTCTTATTTTAATGTTGATGCTCATAAACTATATATATCTTCAACGATATGTTACAATAATTTTTTATTCTACATGTCAACGGAAATTGCCCCCTGTAGCAGTTCCTGGATCGATTTCCCGGCGTGGTCGAATTACACTTGTGCCTGCTAATAACGCCAAAGTGATTGCAGGGTTCTGCATTTCCCGCAGAAATTGAACCATTCAAATTAACAAGTTCCCCCTTCTCGTGGCAATGCATCCATATTGGAAAATTGGAGACACTGTTCTACTCCTGCTCTACCAAGGCACAGGAGGGCTCTTCCTTTTCATTGACGAGATGCCGAGTCGCCGTGATCAAGCTGCTTCCAGTGGATAGTTGTGGTTGTTGGCCCTCAGCCTCTTAAAATGTGCCAGCTGTTACTATATATGTTAAGTATGTAGATATGGACCATATGGTTATTGGCCCTTAGCCTCTTAAAATGTGATAGTTGTTACTATGTTAAGTATGTAGATATGGACCATATGGTTGTCAAAACCGTGTTACGAAGATCCTCCTTTTGTCGAATAGTGTAACCACTATATATATGTTACTCAAATGATGTTACCCAAGTTCATAAATTTTCATGGAAAGTATTAGTATCATACACAGTTCATTGAGTTTAAGCGTGTGCCCGATGTCCAGAAGGCATTTGCATATTAACTGTCCATATTGCAAATTCACACACATGTTCACATAACGAAACGTATGTGTAACATACTAATCATCGCACACGAGTACTCACAGACGCATCATGTGCGATACTCCTAGCCACTGCAAGCAACTAGTTTGCATTTTTCAAAGTTTTTTTTACACACAGAATCGCACACGAAGTAACAGTATTGACCGTTTGTGTTGTAATTTCTCATCGCAAACAGCTCATCCAAGTCGGCTGTTTGCCACGTATCAGACACATCTTCTTTACACGACTCGTTTGTGTTCTTTTGGCTCATCGCAAACAGTTCATCCATGTGAACTGTATGCTGCATATCACACACATCTTGTTAAGCTGAACCGTTTCTGTTGTGTTCCCTAATCGAAAACAGGTCGGCCGAGTTAACCGTATGTCGTATATCGCACACACATAGATATGGCTGCTCGTTTCTGTTGTTCTACCTCATCGCAAATAGTTCGAATGGATTAACCGTGTGTCCTGCATCGCACAGACATTGTTATGGCTTCCCGTTTCTGTTGTTCTGCCTCATTGCAGACAGTTTGAATGGATTAACCATGTGTCCTTCATCGCACACGCAACTAAAATCTTAACCGTGTTTGATGTCGCCGCCATCACAAATGTTTTGCACCTTTTTTGACGGTTTTTTACACCACCGTTTGTGATTATTGCATCGCACACAGTTTCGGCAAAGGGTCTCTGATCGTAGTGTCGTGTTAGCAGTATCCTGCAGTAGTGCATATGAAAGCGTGTACAGTTAGAATGTTATTCTACCACTAATGCACTTGGTCTTGTTTTCATGCATAGGATTTTGAAAAGTAGGTCCAGGTGGATGTTTTGCTCCATTCCTTTCAATAAAATGCATGAATAATTGAATAGTAGAGTGCCATAGGAAAATTTCCTATTACTATGTTTTTCCGTTGAACCAAAATAGCCCTAATGGATCGACATGAATGTAGAGTAATAAGTGATGTGACAAGTGTACAACCTCTTTGCCGTAGCCGTGTCGATCTCAGCATCATTGGGTTGGTCGTTGAAGAAGTTGAGGCAGAGGTGGCTGTCGGAGGTGTGGAGGAAGATCTAAGGAATATGTAGATAGCGTCCAGGGCACTGCTCTGTTGTGATGGATAGTTCCATCGTTGGAGCAGCTCCGGCGAGCGGTAAGACGTTGAGGCTGAAGCAGCACAAGACAGACATCGTTAATCTCAAGTGGGATTCTAATAGCATCTCCAATAGATGATGTAAAATACATTACCAAAAAGTGATAGATGTAAAATTTACAAAACCAGAAAACCACCGGACTACAACAGATGAGGTAAAAACTGTTGACTCTGAACTAAACTGTCAAAACTGAAATTTACTGTGGAATCTGAATGTTACTGTCGAAACTGAATGCAATGGTACCAGAGAGGCACTTCACATGTAGTTTAGGGAGGGGCTGCAGTTCATCTTCAACCTGCACCCCCCTGAGCCGCCAGCCACCACCGGCCAAACCGCCGGCCCCCACCGCCAGCGGCCGGTGGCGCTCCCGCGCCGCCTCGGCACCCCGAAACCACTCCCCACCGCCGGTCCACCGCCGCCCCGGCCAGCCCTCTAGCCCCCCTCCCTCACGCCGAGCTGTTTCTCCAGTGATCCCCACACCACCGCCCCACCACCGCGCCCCCGCCATCGCTGGCTACCACCGCCCCCACCCTGAACCCTAAGATAGATAGTGCGGTACCTCTCCGGCGAGCCCCCTCCCCGTTGCGGGTGGTTCTTCCTTAACTTCGGCGAGCCCCCCCCCCCCCCCCCCGAAAATCGACTGACCCAAAAGTCGATTCAGTCGACTGAAGTGTAGCTGAATCGGAGCAGAGCAATAGCATGAGCGAGGGGGAGCAGCAGCAGCGCGAGCGAGCGAGTGAGAGCTGGAGCAGCAGCAGCAACGCGAGCGAGAGCCGGAGCAGCGCAGCAGATCCGGCTGGTATGGCCGCTGCCGCCGAAGGGGCCTTGCACTGGGGGAGAGCTGCCATGGAGATGTCGCCCGCAGCGCCGACTTTGAGGTAGCTGCGCCATGGGGGTGCGGGGTGGAGCACCGTCGGCGCCAGGAGGTCGAGTTAAGGAGAAGGTGCGATGCGATGAGTGTACAACCTCTTTGGTGGCACCGAGTAGGCCTCGGCTTCGTCCGAGGAGTCAGTGAGGACGATGCGGTTCCGGTGGAGCAGGTTAAGGCGGCGCTGTGGGGATGGAGCAGCCGCGATAGACGAGGCGATCCTCGGAGCAGCTCCTTGGAGGTGGAGTATGGGGTGGCTGAACCGACGGGACGACGAGATGGACGACGGATCCTCATCCGGGGAGGTGGATGAGGGACGTCAAGCTGTTGCGGTGGACGACGTCGTTGGGGAAGAGGCTCCGGCTGGGCAGCGGTGAGGTGGCAGATGGAGGAGGGTGGGGTTTCGCAGCTGGAGCAGAGAGGTTATGGCGGCCTGGGATTTTGAATGGCGAAAAGGAGGCGATGGGAGGGGGAACCATGACTTAGGGACGCGCTTGTCCAAAATGTAGGGTATGTTATGAAAGTACCCCCACCAATTTGAACTAGCGGCCCTTTCGGCTCAGGGTTAGAAGGGGGATTTCGCGTGTCTGGATTTGGCAGTTGGAGGGAGTTTTCACGCGCGTTGTAATTTTGGGATAGCAAGGCGTGGGTTGTGAAGGCGCGAGGTTTGGGAGCACGATATCTGAGGCCTCCTTTCGTTTAGAGGAATCTTGTAGGCGATAGGATTTCTATAGGAAAATTTCCTTCAGAGCCCTTTGGTTTGTAGGAATGGAATCCTATTCCTATGGTGGAATTCTTCATATCCTTCACATTTCATAGGAAAATAAACATCAGCCTAGACTCAATGAAAAAAATCCTATGATGTGAATCAAAGGGCATCTCCTTTCCTATTCCTACTCATAGGATTTGAGATACATGTCATCTCATTTCCTATGACTTTCCTATTCCTACGATTTTCCTACCCTATGAACCAAAGGAGGCCTGAATTTTAGGGATATAACAAGGCATGGGTTGAATTTTAGGGACAAGCATAATGTGTAATATTGTACCTGTACGTACCAAATCAATTCGCACTTCCCTAAACGAAACAATATAACTATTGACACCACACAAAGAGAGAGTCTTGTCCCGTTTTACTATACAAATGCTATTCAAAGCTATGAATCCATGTTATGCTAATTAAATTTTTTCGCTGGCTGTATAATGCATGTAACCTACTCATACCAACATTTTAGTGCATCCCAAATGTCTATACTACCGCTGCAATTTGAACTATATTTGAATTCGTTTCTCTATTTGAATAAGAATCTACAATCATGATTGTTGCCAACTTTAACCATCATTCTTGTATTACCTTAACAACACACCACATGATTACTATAGAGATAGATATGAACTATGTGTACTATATGAACTCGAATTCAATTTTTTGAATACACTTGATGTTGATTCCAGATAATAGTGTTAGAGTTATAATATAAGTCATGTACCCCTTTGTATTTATCCCGTTGTATAAGGGGTTTCCTGCATATGTTCCACACCTGTACATGTATATATATTGGCCTATGGCCTCATGGGAATACAAGTTGCTTATTCCTAACATGGTATTAGAGCTCTAGGGTTTTTTTTCGCACGCCCCAACTCGTGCTCGATCCCGTCGTGCACGGCCGTTTTCGTTTCCTTCTCTCCGGACGGCTGCCACTGCTTCCTCTCCTGTTCTGCTCCCGTGGAATCTATCCATCCGTCCACGCCAGGTCCGATCCGCTGCCCTGGCCTAAAGCATCCACGCCCGACGGCCTCCTCAACACGTGCCGGGGCGCTGCTTCTTCTGGACGCCACAGCCACCGTGTGGTCTCCCGCCAGCCCCGGACTCCCGCACGCCACAGCCGCCGCGTGGTCTCCTGCCAGCCCCGGTCTCCCGCCGCTCCGCGTGGTCTCCCTGAAGGAAATATGCCCTAGAGGCAATAATAAAGTTATTATTTATTTCCTTATATCATGATAAATGTTTATTATTCATGATAGAATTGTATTAACCGGAAACTTGATACATGTGTGAATACATAGACAAACAGAGTGTCACTAGTATGCCTCTACTTGACTAGCTCGTTGATCAAAGATGGTTATGTTTCCTAGCCATAGACATGAGTTGTCATTTGATTAACGGGATCACATCATTAGGAGAATGATGTGATTGACTTGACCCATTCCGTTAGCTTAGCACTCGATCGTTTAGTATGTTGCTATTGCTTTCTTCATGACTTATACATGTTCCTATGACTATGAGATTATGCAACTCCCGTTTACCGGAGGAACACTTTGTGTGCTACCAAACGTCACAACGTAACTGGGTGATTATAAAGGTGCTCTACAGGTGTCTCCGAAGGTACTTGTTGGGTTGGCGTATTTCGAGATTAGGATTTGTCACTCCGATGTCGGAGAGGTATCTCTGGGCCCACTCGGTAATGCACATCACTATAAGCCTTGCAAGCATTGCAACTAATGAGCTAGTTGCGGGATGATGTATTACGGAACGAGTAAAGAGACTTGCCGGTAACGAGATTGAACTAGGTATTGAGATACCGACAATCGAATCTCGGGCAAGTAACATACCGATGACAAAGGGAACAACGTATGTTGTTATGTGGTTTGACCGATAAAGATCTTCGTAGAATATGTGGGAGCCAATATGGGCATCCAGGTCCCGCTATTGGTTATTGACCGGAGACGTGTCTCAGTCATGTCTACATAGTTCTCGAACCCGTAGGGTCGCACGCTTAACGTTACGATGACAGTTTTATTATGAGTTTTTGAGTTTTGATGTACCGAAGGAGTTCGGAGTCCTGTATGAGATCGGGGACATGACGAGGAGTCTCAAAATGGTCGAGACGTAAAGATCGATATATTGGACGACTATATTCGGACATCGGAAAGGTTCCGAGTGATTCGGGTATTTTTCGGAGTCCGGAGAGTTACGGGAATTCGTATTGGGCCTTAATGGGCCATACGGGAAAGGAGAGAAAGGCCCCAAAGGGTGGCCACACCCCTCCCCATGGACTAGTCCGAATTGAACTAGGGAGGGGGGCGCCCCCTTCCTTCCTTCTCCTTCTCCCTTCCCTTCTCCTACTCCAACAAGGAAAGGAGGAGTCCTACTCCCGGTGGGAGTAGGACTCCCCCCTTGGCGCGCCCTCCTCCTAGGCCGGCCGCCTCCCCCCTTGCTCCTTTATATACGAGGGTAGGGGGGCACCCCATAGACACACAATTGATCATTGATCTCTTAGCCATGTGCGGTGCCCCCCTCCACCATATTACACCTCGATAATATCGTAGCGGTGCTTAGGCGAAGCCCTGCGTCGGTAGAACATCATCATCGTCACCACGCTGTCGTGCTGACGAAACTCTCCCTCAACACTCGGCTGGATCGGAGTTCGAGGGACGTCATCAAGCTGAACGTGTGCTGAACTCGGAGGTGCCGTGCGTTCGGTACTTGATCGGTCGGATCGTGAAGACGTACGACTACATTAACCACGTTGTGTTAACGCTTCCGCTTTCGGTCTACGAATGTACGTGGACAACACTCTCCCCTCTCGTTGTTATGCATCACCATGATCTTGTGTGTGCGTAGAATTTTTTTGAAATTACTACGTTCCCCAACACTCCCGCCAGCCCTGGTCTCCCGCCGCTCGATCGAAGCCTCTCCAGTTGGCCCTGGCCCCTGCGGTTCTTCAGCCGCTGACTGCCAGCTGCCCCTTGATCGACTGCCTGCCACTCCCCGATCCCGTCCCGTTCCCGATTGGAAGCTCTCTCGTCGGATTCTGCTGATTTCGGATCTCTGCTAAAAAAACGTCTGCTGCATCGGGCTATGTTGTTGTCCCTCGTTGTCCGGTGCTCTTCGATGGTACTAACTACACCGAGTTCGCTAGCTTCATGCGCATTCACATGCGTGGCATTCATCTCTGGGGTGTTCTTTCTGGCGAGGTCTGCTGTCCGCCACGTCCGGTTCCTCCAGTGGCCCCTACTCCGCCGACTCCACTGGTTCTTCCTACGAACGCTAATCAGGCCGCCAAGGATGCGGCTAAGCTTGCTGATGAGGCTGCTGATCGTGCTTATGATGAGAGGGTTTTGGCTTATGAGGAGGCTCTTCAGACATATCATGGTGCTTTGTCTGTTTACACCCAGTGGCTTGATGATGATGCTCGTGCTGCAGCTGTTCTCACTGCTAGTGTTCTGCCTCAGTTTGCTTCTGAGTTTCTGGGTCTTCCTACTGTCTTTCAGATGTGGACCTGTCTTCGTCAGCGCTATGAGCCCTCTGGTGATGCCTTATACCTTTCTGTGGTTCGTCAGGAGCATGCTCTTCAGCAGGGTGACTCTACTGTTGATGACTTTTATGCATAGAGTTCTGCTATCTGGCGCCAGCTTGATTCTCTCCGCAGTGCTGGTTGTCGTACTTGCCCCTGCTGCCAGGCTGTCCAGGCCAATTTGGAGTTTCATCGCGTCTACGAGTTCCTGTCTCGGCTCCGTAAGGAGTTTGAGCCCCGGCGTGCTCAGTTGTTTGCTTGTGGCCGTATTTCTCTCATGGAGGCGCTTTCAGAGATTCGTGCTGAGGAGACTCGCTTATGTGGTGCTGGTTTGCTGGAGGTTCCCTCTGTGCTCGCTACTCGGGCTTTTTCCACTCCACCTGCTGCACCGACCCATTCTTGCTCGAGTGCTCCGCCGCTCTTGCCCACTCCTTCTGGAGGCTCAGGTCGCCCCCGTCCACATTGTGACTACTGCAACAATGATGGTCATATTGAGTCCCAGTGCTACACAAAGCGGAAACACCTGCGCAAGGCGCGATCATCATCCTCAGGGACTTCGTCATCTCCCTCGACAGCTTTAGCCATTGCTTTGACTGAGCAGGATATTCTAAGACTTAAGCGTCTGCTCGCGGCTTCAGGTTCTTCCTCGACGGGTACTGCTGGTTCTGTGACTGATGCTTCCCGCACTGAGCAACCGCCCTCTACACTGTCAGGTACATCCCCATGGGTTCTGGAATCTGGAGCTTCTTTTCATATGTCTTCTCATTCTTCCGCTTTGTCCTCTCTTCGATCGCTGGATTCTCCTGTTCATGTCTTCACTGCTGATGGTACTCCACTTTCTGTTGCTAGTAGAGGCAATCTTTCCACTCCTTCTTATTCTGTTCCTGATGTTGCTCATGTTCCTCGACTTACCATGAATCTGTTTTCTGCTGGTCAACTTACTGATTCTGGTTGTCGTGTCATCCTTGACGTTGACTCTTGTTCTGTCCAGGACCGTCGCACGCACACTCTGGTTGGGGCTGGCCCTCGCCGCCGTGATTCTCAGGGTCTTTGGGAGTTGGACTGGCTTCATGTTCCTTCCGCTGCCACCACCATCGCCAGTTCCTCCACTTCTGTCGCCTCTGTTACTGGTTCCTTCAAGCAGTGGCATCATCGACTTGGTCATCTGTGTGGTTCTCGGTTGTCGTCTTTAGTTCGTCGTGGTCTTCTGGGGTCTGTCTCAGGAGATGTCTCTTTAGAGTGTCAGGGTTGTCGTCTTGGCAAGCAGATTCAGTTACCATATTCACATAGTGAGTCAGTGTCTAAGCGTCCTTTCGATTTAGTCCATTCTGATGTATGGGGTCCGGCTCCTTTCGCTTCGAAAGGTGGTCATAAATACTATATTATTTTCATAGATGATTTCTCTCGTTACACATGGCTTTATTTCATGACTTCTCGTAGTGAGGTGTTGTCTATTTATAAGCGTTTTGCTGCCATGGTTCATACTCAGTTCTCTTCACCCATTCGTGTTTTTCGTGCTGACTCCGCTGGCGAGTATATCTCTAAGATGTTGCGTGGTGTCCTTGCTGAGCAGGGTACTCTTGCCCAGTTCTCTTGTCCTGGTGCTCATGCTCAGAATGGCGTGTCTGAGCGCAAGCATCGTCACCTTCTTGAGACGGCTCGTGCGATGATGATCGCCGCCTCTCTTCCGCCTCATTTTTGGGCCGAGGCTATCTCCACTTCCGCCTATCTCATCAACCTTCAGCCGTCCGCTGCTTTGCAGGGTGGCGTTCCTTTTGAGCGTCTTTTTGATCGTTCTCCCGATTATTCGATGCTTCGCTTGTTTGGTTGTGTTTGCTATGTTCTTCTTGCCCCTCGCGAATGCACCAAACTGACCGCTCAGTCTGTTGAGTGTGTCTTCTTAGGCTACAGTGATGAGCATAAGGGCTATCGTTGTTGGGATTCTATCGGTCGTCGGATGCGTATCTCTCGAGGCGTGACTTTTGATGAGTCTCGTCCCTTCTACCCACGCCCATCTTCCTCGATTTTTTCAGTGGAGGATATCTCTTTCCTCACTTTTCCTGACTCACCTATCACCCCCGTCGTACCTGTGCCTATTCGTTCAACTCCCTCTGCTTCTCCACCTCTAGTCGATTTGCAGCCACCATCTTCTCCGGTCTCCTCGCCTAGCATGTCACCGGATTCTACACCTTCATCTCCGGTGACTTCTTCGTCACCACCACCCGATTCTACCTTGGCGATTCCTCCTTCTATTGTTCCATCTTTTTCTCAGCATTACACTCGTCGTTCACGACCTGTGGATGCCTCATTGGATGAGTCGTCCTCTTCCTCTCAGCCTACTTATGGCTTGCGTTCTCGTCCTCGTCCGCCTGTTGATCGCTTTGGATTTCCCACCGCTGGTGCTGCTGTTCTTGAGCCAACTTCTTATTGTCAGGCTGTTGTTCATCCTGAATGGCAGTTTGCGATGGTAGAGGAGATTGCTGCTCTTGAACGCACTGGTACCTAGGATCTTGTTTCTCTTCCTCCTGGAGTCCGTCCCATCACTTGTAAATGGGTCTACAAGGTTAAGACTCGCTCCGATGGTTCTCTTGAGCGTCACAAAGCTCGTCTTGTGGCTCGTGGTTTTCAGCAGGAGCATGGTCGTGATTATGACGAGACTTTTGCTCCTGTGGCCCATATGACCACTGTTCGTACACTTCTTGCCGTTGCCTCTGCACGCCACTGGTCTATATCTCAGCTTGATGTTAAGAATGCCTTTCTTAATGGTGAGCTGCGTGAGGAGGTGTACATGCAGCCACCACCTGGGTATTCTGTTCCTGATGGCATGGTATGTCGTCTTCGTCGCTCTCTCTATGGCCTTAAGCAAGCCCCTCGCGCCTGGTTTGAGCGTTTTGCCTCTGTGGTCACTACTGCTGGTTTTTCAGCAAGTGCTCATGATCCAGCATTGTTTATTCACCTTTCTCCTCGTGGTCGGACTCTTCTTCTTCTCTATGTTGATGACATGATCATCACTGGGGATGACCCCGAGTATATTGCCTTTGTAAAGGCCCGTCTTAGTGAGCAGTTTCTTATGTCTGATCTTGGACCTCTTCGCTACTTTCTTGGGATTGAAGTCTCTTCTACCTCTGATGGCTTTTTTATATCCCAGGAAAAGTATATCCAGGATCTTCTTGCTCGTGCTGCTCTTACTGACGAGCGCATTGTTGAGACTCCTATGGAGCTCAATGTTCACCTCCGTGCTACTGATGGTGATCCTCTCCCTGACCCGACGCGTTATCGTCATCTCGTTGGCAGTCTTGTCTATCTAGCTGTCACTCGTCCGGACATCTCTTATCCGGTTCATATTCTGAGTCAGTTTGTCTCTGCTTCCACATCGGTTCACTATAGTCATCTCCTTCGTGTTCTCCGATATCTTCGGGGCATGATCTCTCACCGTCTATTCTTTCCTAGCTCCAGTTCTTTACAGCTTCAGGCCTATTCGGATGCTACGTGGGCTAGTGATCCTTCTGATCGCAGTTCACTTTCTGCTTACTGTGTTTTTCTTAGCGGTTCTCCCATTGCCTGGAAGACGAAGAAACAGATTGCAGTTTCCCGTTCGAGTGCTGAGGCTGAGTTGCGAGCCATGGCTCTTTTGACAGCAGAGGTGACTTGGTTACGGTGGTTACTTCAGGATTTTGGTGTTTCTGTCACTACACCGATTCAGCTCTTATCTGACAGTATAGGTGCTATTAGCATTGCGCGTGATCCTGTGAAGCATGAGCTCACCAAGCATATTGGTGTTGATGCTTTCTATGTGCGCGCTGGTGTGTAGGATCAGGTTATTCCTCTTCAGTATGTGCCTTCCGAGTTACAGTTGGCGGATTTCCTGACGAAGGCCCAGACTAGAGCACAACATGGCTTTTATCCCTCCAAACTCAGTGTTGTTCATCCACCATGGGTTTGAGGGGGGGTGTTAGAGTTATAATATAAGTCATGTACCCCTTTGTATTTATCCCGTTGTATAAGGGGTTTCCTGCATATGTTCCACACCTGTACATGTATATATATCGGCCTATGGCCTCATGGGAATACAAGTTGCTTATTCCTAACAAATAGTACATTTGATGTACTAACTAGATATTCATAATCTAAACCATGTTCCATACGTACACCGTGTTTATCACACAAAGTATAGTTTCCCGCCCCCTACATTATGACAAGTATTTAGCCCTGAGCTTCAAAAGCCACACATTATCCCAAATTATAATCAATGTTCTACATTACGATATCTTCTTCAAGTATCCGTATCCACTTTTCTATAATGAATTATGATCTCTGTTCATCTTTTACACCTTCACGATCCTATTCTCTTTGTAGCTAGCTAGCACTAACTTTCTATCATGCATGCACACGCCCGCCCCCCTCTCACCCTCCCTCAGTGTCCCCTCCATTGCGCACATTCGTTATTTCTCTTTAGGTCGTTCACCCACGGTGTGTGTAGCCCCTCGGCTCCTTCTTCTCGGCACACACCGGTCGATATACCTCTCTAGCCAAGCGTGCCTACCACAAACACACACTTCCCCTCTTCTCTTCTCACCGTCCATGCCCCCTATGTCCAATACGGTTCCACGCAGGTGCACACTCCCGCCCCTCTTTTCATCGATCTCATACTCGCACACACCTCCCCTCTCGACATAGTAGGCCTCTCGCACCACCTCCTAGCCGCACCCCTCTCCCCATGTCCGTCTCTCCGGACCTTATTTGCTTCTAACACATGCATGCCTGCATACGTACCGATCTCCCTACATATAGCTAGGTTTACTATAATTCTTTTTCCCCACGCACCGATAGACTTAACTCACTAGTTATGTCTCTCCCTTTCTCGGACACACGACGGTTGATCTTCCTATATAGTTATGTATGCTTACCACAACCATATCGTCCCCCTCATCATCCTTGCATACCTCCTGTCAGGGATATACCCCACGGTATGACCCAGCCGGAGATATGACCCGGCCAGGACTTGGTATTTCATTGGTGACCCGGCAGATTATAAGCAGGCAGATTATAAGCCAGCAGATTGTAAGCCGGCAGATTGTAAGCCAAATCGTAAGCCAGATCGTAAGTCAGATTGTAAGCCGGCAGATTGTAAGCCAGATCGTAAGCCAGATTGTAAGTCAGATTGTAAGCCAGATTGTAAGTTGGCTGTTAAGAAGCCCAAGACGTTAAGAAGCCCATGGTGCGAAGCCCACGGAGAGAAGCCCGTGAAGAGAAGTCAGAATAGTTTAAGTCTTAATCCGAGTTGGACTCTACATGTAACCCGCCCCTTCAACTTATATAAGGAGGGGCAGGGCACCCCAAGAGGGACAGGTTGAATAATCGTTAAGGCTAGACACAACTAGGAGAGCCGGAGATACGACGACTCCCTCATGACCATAATGAGACCTAGCCACAAACATCATGTAGGGTTGTTACCGGATGATGTTTCCCGAGGCCCGAAGCTGTCTAAACCCTTGTCTTGTGTTGCATCTCTCGATTCCGATCAACCCCTCTCAAGCTATCACATAGATGCGTTGGCCTCACGACTAAGTCCTCACACTAGGACATCTGCCGTGACAATTCCACGACTGTTGGCGCCCGCCGTGGGGCTTGCGCACGATGGTGTTGAGTTCTTGGAGGGATCTTCCCCGGAGATTGAGAAGTTTGTAGTTTTCCGTGGTTATCCCACGTCTCGAGAAAGTTCTATAGGATGAAGAAAAGACTACAGCGAAAAGATCTATAACATTGACGAGCAGTCAAAACAACATGTTCATATTCGATCCACACAAGTTAGGGTTTTGCAAGTCGCCAATCCAAGTCAAGTTGCCATGGCAATGGTCACGTTGGACAACGGAAAGTGCGGTTAGCAATTGACCATGGAACCAGCTTGGAAGGGTCCACGTCAGAGTCATATTCATTAATCAGGATTTACAGACGATGAGATTTGAAGGATATGAGGGTTTGGCATGTTCTCTGTGCGTCACCGAGGCAACGCGATCCGTCGAATCCGAGTTGGAGATCAGATTTTGGCCGCTACAGCCGTGTATCACCAAGGCCGACAGGAATTATGCTACCATACGCCGGGTCAGATCGGTCAACAAGGGTCAAAACCTGAGGCGGTTTCATACATTGAGCTGCTAAAAGCTACTGTTGCTTGAAGGAAATACTACGTTGCTACTGTTCGCATAAAGTGATCCATCTAGTACTATGTACTGCCCATGTTAAGGCTCAGATTTTGAGGAGATAATATTTGTTGAAACTGCTTCACGTGAGCATGCATGTTTGGGCAAGGGACTACTACATCGGTTCAGACTAGCAGATCAACAACCGCAGTTTCCCCAGCCATGAAACTGCTCAAAGCCCCTGCCTCGGCCCTGTTTCCTACTACCGTTCCAACACGGCCTCGTCGTTTCTTCAGTCGCGGGCCATCTCAAACGGCCATCGTCCGAGCCGCCCTCGCCAAGTACACCGAAGTCACCGCTGGCCGGGTTGCTGCTGCTCGCCTCCGCAAAGTCGCCATGACTTGCGGCCGTCTTCGTTTCTGCCGCAGAGTGTTCCAGGTCACCTGCGTCGGGCCCTTACCACTGCTGCTTAGCTGAGAGCCGCCACCTTACCCCTACTGCAAACCGCTGTCGTCGCCGTGGTTCACCTCGATCATGACCTGCCTTGAGCAGCTACCGGAGAGCTGCCCCGCGACTTCCAAATCGCCAAAATCTAAAATTGCCGGCTTACTAATAAGTCACGCGCTACTGTCCGGGTCTCGCTTCCGTCGTGACCCGCCAAATCACCACCCGTCGCCGGGTTGCCTCCGCCACCATGGCTCTGTCTTCAAGCCACCGTCGCTATAAGTGGCCAACCGCCACGAGCCCGTCATCTCTGCCTGCGTCGACCCACCATTTCTGCCACAAGTCGTCGTGGCCCTGGTCAGCCGGCCTCGCGTCGCCTTCACCGGAGAGCCGGCCTGTCGCCATCTCCGTGTAACTCGCCACTGCGAGCCGCCGTTGCTGTCCACCCTGCACCGCCCTTACCAAAGCGGCCTTGAGCCTCCATCACGTATGCGGCCTTGCGCAAGCCGGCCGTTCCAATGCTTGGCCTCCCGCGCGCCGTTCCGAGCCGGCCCGAGTTCCACGTAAAGCCGTTGTGCTGCCGCGCTGATGAGTCACCGCCAAGTTCGCCCTGAGTCGCCCCCGCTGGTCCGGCCCCGAGCCAGCCTCGGCTTCACCTCCACCTTGAGCATGGCCCTGCCGCCTTTGCTGTCGAGTCACCGCCTGTTTGCCGCGAGTGCCGCCATCACCGCCAGTTTGCTGCGAGTTCCGCCGTCGCCGCCTGCATGGGTCGTCGCCGCATCAGCCGCCCTGGCCTCACCATCGCCTCCCTTGCCGCATGGGTCACCTCAGTTCCAAGTCACCGTTGCCTTGGGGGCCGGCCATGTCTCTGTCATTGCTCTGTGCCCCTGCGTGTCTTGCCGGTTCCAAGCCATAGCTGCATCCAAGTCGCTGTAGATGCGACCCGCCGCCGGCGACGCCGGCTGACTCTGCCGTGCCGGCTCACCGCCATGAGCGCCGACCGGCTCTCCGCCTCTTCCTTGAGTCGTCGCCACCGCGCCGGGCTGCCGAGCCCTGTGGGTCGCCGTCTGGTCGTCTCCCCTCGTCGACGAGCCTCAGAACTATCGTGGCCCGCCTCGAGTCGCCAAGGCCATGGCCTTGCCGAGCTGCGCCAGGCCACCGTGCCTCACCTGCACCACTCCCGCAGTGGGTGCAGGCTGCCGCCTTGCCACGAGCGGGCCGTACCGCCTCTACAGGGGCCGTCAGCAAGCTGTGGATTCAAACTACCACTCCGTGAGCCACCCGTGCCGCGTCGACCCTGCTTGCTCCGCTCCCTCGAGCTGTCCTGCCGTTTCGTCACCGTGGCTGCCTCACTGGCCTCGCCTCCGCTTGGCCTGGCTACAAGCTACCTAGGTTCATCAAGTTCTTCATGTACTACTACCAGCTCCCAGAAACAAGTTGATATACTCTCTTAAGGAGTCACGGGTCAAGGCCACGTACGGCTTTGCATGTGCTGCTCACTTTCGCGGGTGCGGCCTAAAAGGTCACCGTCGACGAGTCGCCTTACCTCAATGAGCCGGCCAGCTGTTTCTGACCCGCTGATTTGACATTACCAGGCCTTCCGAGCCGTTCAAATAGCCGGCTCTGCCTCTGTCGCGCCTCCGCCTCCACGGTTGCTACTCCGAGCTGACCCGCCTCCGCTGCCCAGGGAGTCGCTCACGCCGGTTGACTGCCGCCTCCCGCGTTTAAGATGCCCGCCGGCTCGCTGCCCACGCCGGCCTCCGCCCCTGTTTCCGCTGCCGCACTCCGCCTTCGTCTGCTGCTAAGGAGAGAAGGAAAGAACAGGGGACCGGCTGTCCATGTAAAGTTGGACTAAAGTCAAAGGAGCCAGCTGCTCAAAGGAACTACATCACACATTTGATATACTTTGGATCCCCAGTATCCATGGTCATCCGAAAAAAAGTTTGCAGAGGGGGGACGTGGTTTGGTCAACACGACCCGGAGCATCTGTTTTTGAGCCGCTTTCGTCGCTACGACCTCCCACCTCTGCCACAACCCCGAGAGATTGGCTAAATCGCCATGGAATATACTGGAGGTGATCCACGGACGTGGTATACGACTCATCTGCCGTCCGGATGAATCAGGTGAAAATTGTCCAATCAATTGTTATCGATACATTTTCTTCGAGAACAATTACTCTCGTCTGTGTAATCTCTTATGCAGAATTCATCATTACAAAGGAGACCATCAAGCTATGGCCCTTGCCTACACCGGATGGATCAATGGACAGGGTCATTTATAACCCGTCGAGATTCAACATATTCCAGCAAATCCGCTGTTCAACTATGTGCCGGTATATACCACGGTCAAATATGGAGAATCTCAAGACAACTCCTTGAGTCGTCTTAAGACTCGGGGGCTATGATGACATGACTCAGCAAATGTTGCCGGTTTTCAGTGAATTCAAGAACTCCAGGTCATTGGAGGGAAAAATAACCTGGACCTGGAGGCTACTGCCCTATTGGTGAAAATTTAAAAGGCCGTCAGAAAATTTTCGGCTTAAAAAGAAGGATTCTGGTTCAAAATCCGGCTCAATGGAAATCTGTCTCCCACAAAGCGCTGAAGCTCTCAACATCCGGTTTAAAATTCCGGCTCAAGAAGAATTTATCTCTCGCAAAGTTTGAATTCACAGGAAAAATAATAATAATAAAGGTTGCCAAAGAGAACATTTGCTGCCATGATGCGCGGTTCAAACATGGGTATCCTGCCTTATTGGCTCATCCAATGGTCACTTGGGGGCTTCCTGTTCAAACATAGGTGTATTCACCAAAGAGAACATAGCGTTACTACCTTCTTAACTGGGTTATCTTGTTCAAACATAAGTGTATTCACCAAAGAGGACATAACCCTTTCGGGTCATCCTGCCTATAGGTCAGCTACTTCTCCATCAGGTAATCCTGATTGACCCACCGAATCTTAACAGTCATATCTGAACTCGTTAAGGTTAAAACGCTGGACTGTCATGTGAGGGCACGATTTACATATCGCGTGGATGAACCCAGGCTGCTAAGCCGCCTTCATTGAAACTTGGTTAAACCTGCCTGTTTGCTTGATGCTACTCCAACCTCGTGTACTCTCAATAAGTCATATCTGAACTTATCCAGGTTCAAACATCGATTAGGTCATGTGAGAGCCGGCTTACAGAAAGTGAGGATACTCCAGTGGCTATCATGCTAGTTTCATTGAAGTATTCTATTATCATGCACATACATCATCATATATTGCATCATACATTGCATCATCATAGCATGCATGCATAGATATACTGGTTTATATTGCAGGAACCGGTTTTCAAACCAGGTTATATTATTCAAATCTTTAATAGCCAACATGGCTGGATTTTTATTATGGTTATCAATAACCAGTATTATGATTAAGGTTTTCTAAGTCGCTTTAGCGCAATGGCTAGTATTTATCAATGGATATGATTTATTATACAATGAAAGGAATAGTGCCGAGTCGCTGCAGGCTTACGACCCGGCACTTGGGGGCTACATTATTCAAGTTGAGATTACATCAAATATGCAAGTCCCATGTCACTGCCAGCATGCACCATGTCACTTGGGGGCTAATGCAAAGTCATTTTTTGCTCACCTTATTGAAAACCTGACTCATCACATTGTAATGCGTCGGCCCTTGGGGGCTACCAATTGCTCCTGTCAAAAATTCAAAGTACACAGGCTTTAATCCATTATATTGAAGGGTCCATTGCTCAGTTGGTAGAGCACAAGGCTCTTAACCTTGCGGACGTGGGTTCAAGCCCCACGATGGAGGCTACATCATATGATGTCATTTTCAATCAAGTATATATAAAAAGTCTACATGATCATATCTACAAAGTCCCTGCTCATTATTGCATAATGACCCGGCCCTTGGGGGCTACACTGGTTTAAGCTTTTATGGGCATCGGGCAATTACAAGTCCCAGGTTGCTGCAAGCATGACAACCCGGCACTTGGGGGCTACATATATGGCATATTCAGTTTTGACTAGTGACTGAGACGAACAACTTGGATTTTTTCAAAGTGGTAGTATTTATATTGAAGCAAGTCTGAAGTCATCACTTTGTTCTGCTCAAGACTTGGGGGGCTACAGGTAATATGGATATAAGGGAGAAATATCTTCAAAATTCTCAGTTTTGAGTAAACCAGATTGACCCGGTGTCTGCAACAATCATGACCCGGCGTCGGCAACAATACTCGGCATCATCTGTTTATAACCCGGCAATTTTGGTAATCATAATTTGGCAAGATGTGCATCTTCAAGCCGACTGAAAATCAGATGAGTATTTCAAGACCAATATTTTTTAAGCGTTGGGAGCTAAATCAAATGAATTATTCTTCATAATATTTCTGTGAGAAACCAACATCAGAAAATTGAGTATGAAGCTGGCCTATTCACCCGGATTTTCTAGAAGAAGGAAATGACAAGGACTTAAGGATGTTCAAGTGCCGGCTTACAAGAATATTTAACCCGGAGCACAACCTGTTAAATTTGTTCTTGTGTTTTGTTTACAGGATCAGTTTAACATGGATAAATCCAAAATTAAACTGGGGCTAATGTCGGGGATATACTCCGCGGTATGACCCAGCCGGAGATATGACCCGGCCGGGACTTGGTATTTCATTGGTGACCCGGCAGATTATAAGCTGACAGATTGTAAGCCGGCAGATTGTAAGCCAGATTGTAAGCCAGATCGTAAGTCAGATTGTAAGCCGGCAGATTGTAAGCAAGATCGTAAGCCAGATTGTAAGTCAGATTGTAAGCCAGATTGTAAGTTGGCTGTTAAGAAGCCCAAGACGTTAAGAAGCCCATGGTGAGAAGCCCATGGAGAGAAGCCCGTGAAGAGAAGTCAGAATAGTTTAAGTCTTAATACGAGTTGGACTCTACATGTAACCCGCCCCTTCAACTTATATAAGGAGGGGCAGGGCACCCCAAGAGGGACAGGTTGAATAATCGTTAAGGCTAGACACAACTAGGAGTGCCGGAGATACGACGACTCCCTCATGAGCATAATGAGACCTAGCCACAAACAGCATGTAGGGTTGTTACCGGATGATATTTCCCGGGGCCCGAAGCTGTCTAAACCCTTGTCTTGTGTTGCGTCTCTCGATTCCGATCAACCCCTCTCAAGCTATCACATAGATGCATTGGCCTCACGACTAAGTCCTCACACTAGGACATGTGCCGTGACAATTCCACGACACCTCCTGACCCGTCTCTCACACGCACGTGCATAGACAGGCAGACATCCCCGGCCCTCTCTTATTGTTATTGCACTCGTACCCTCCGTTTGTCTAGCACGCCTCTCCCACCATTTGTGAGAAGCAACTCCACCACCAACCCTCCAACACTCTACCTTTGTCTTTCTCCCAACCTTATTCCTCTGCTACACATATGCATGGATGCCGATCGATCTCCCTCAATACATAGCTAGGTCTCTCTCCTTCTCCACACATATACTAGTCGATCTACTGCTCTATAGTTAGGTCTCTGCCCCCTCCCCCCCCCCCCCCCCACACACACACACCGATAGTTGAACGTTGTAGGTAAGTATCCATGCCACAGAGAAAAACTGCACCTCTGCCCTCTCGAATTCAAGTAGGCCAGCGGCCCTGTATCTTTCACGTGGGCAAACACAAATTCGATGGCACTCTTTATCGATTGCACAGCCACACACTTCATCCCTGTTTTTAATTCTATCGATATCTCTCGCCGATGATCCCTCCACTCTCTTCTCGTGGATCGCTCCCTCTATATATGATATATCCATGCTCTGTTTCACACAAATTGCATATGTTACATTTTTTGTTTGAGATATCATCAACACATTGCCTCTGTTTCGCACAAACCATCTATCTCACACCCACCCACGTACGTACCTGCACCTAAAGAAGAGGTGCACACAGGACGCACGTACTCACGTCTCGTTCCCGGCCACACCCGCGCGGGTACAGTGGAGTTCATTTCTGTATGAAAAGGCAGCCCACGTGATAATTTGACGCGTGTAGCGGTTGTTTACTCGAAGGAGGGTCGTGTACCACGCGTAGATGGAACAAAGTTCGACTTGACGCGTTAGTATTAAATAAATTTTTATTCCTCAATGGCACATACAGAATATAAAACGATTATCGTCGGGGGAAAAGAGAAATCCGCTCCACTATATACAATGGAGCCTGCCTGCCGGGGTTGGTCTCTCGTCACACCATCTCACACAAGGCGGCGGTGGCCTCTCTCTCTCACCGTTGGTCAGTGATCCGGCTGCATCCCGTCCGCCGGCGGAAAGGAAGGATGTGCATCATTTCTTCGTTCGACGGCGTTGAGGTAGCACGTCCCGATCTGCGGTACCCGCCGTTCTCTCTGACCAAGCTTCGGCGCGACAGGGCCTTCGCCACTTGCTCGCTACCGCAGTATGGGCAGATCCCGGCCGCCGGCACCCTCCTAGTTTCATCCCGATGACCCTCAGGTACAGCTTCCTCCGGCCTTGCTCCACTACCAATCTTCCCACGTTGCTGCATGTGGATCTTCTTTAGTTGTTTGCTTAAAACGTATCTCGGCCTGCGTACTTTCCATCTTGCAATCTCGTCCTCAAACCATTTTTGATAAACCACCATGCTGCTATCTTTCCCTAATTACATGGAATATGCTTCTTTTTTCTCGACGTATGTGTCTTCAACTCGTGTTATTGGGCAGTAATTGTTTCCTTTCTATCTCCTTTTGCAAACAGGGCTATCCATTTCACCTTGTTGCTATTGCGACCTTTTGGTGAACTGCACAAATCACTTTTTTCTTAAGAGTGTTTTGTGCAGTTCCGCCAAAATGTCACACAGGCAACGTTTATACATTTCTGTGGGACTGCAGAAAGGGAGAATGGTTTTGCTATCCTCCTCATCCAACTCCATGCCTAATCATCTCCAACAAGTAGTTAGTCCTAAAGAGAGATCGCAGAGGTGATCGGCTTCTATTTGTGTGTGTTATGTTTCATCATCTATTTCCACTATTATTGTAATCACACTGACTGGATATCTTTGCAAACAGGGATGGTCAGCTCGATTTTAGTGGAGCTGCACAAAATGATCAGATTGTGATGTCCTCCATACACCTCTTTTTTGGCTACAGAGCTGGGTGAAACTAGCTGCCAACCAATGAACAATGTGCCCAGGAAATGGAGCCATGCCTACGAACAGCATCGATCAATTATATATTTTTCTTTATTTGTACACCTTCTCACAACTTTGTCTTCAGTTGTGTTGTGAATATTGGCGCTGATCTGCGAACCATTGAGATGCATTAGCAGCCATGGTAGTTTCACTTGTATTTGATGGAATGTTGTAACAAGATAATCTTGAGGCAAGAGGACACATGAATCCTAGGTTGAAACCTTTTTTCCTGCGGGAACCAAAGTTGAAACCTTCGTAGCATCATAGTACAATTTCATTAAAATTATGCGTACATATTAACAAATCCTGAAGGATTGATAGCAATGCCAGAAACAATTCAACTTCGGTTCGCCGACATGTGGGACATCCTTCATCCGGCTCCACTTGCCATGCAGCAATATTGAGTGCACAACTGCAGGGAAAGATTCACCCCGGTCATTGCGTCGCACTAGTAATGACTAGTGAGCAGTCAAATCACAGAGCCCCACCTTCGCGACAGTAAGTTGCTGGGACGAAGTAACCATCATTTCTCTGTTCGTTGAATCCGCTGGTACTCCCATATTCCCAGAGTAATAAGTTGCTCGGGCGAAGCAACCATCACTTCCCCTTTCCCACAGTAAGTACTACTCCCTCCTTTCCGGTTTATAGGGCTTAATTTGAAAATCTCTTCAACCAAGGTAGATGATGAATGGTGGAATTAATTCTGTAGTTTGCAAAAGTACAACTCTCGTTTTTATCAAAAATTTGTGTAAACCGATGCATTAATTACACCACATGCATGCATGACCACTTAATGACCAAGAACTTCTACATGCATTGGTGAGTTTTTTCTTCATCCTTGCATGCAGTGCTTTAATACACCTTGAAATCTGAACATGTGATGGTAAGTAGTAGAATTGAGAGTTATAAAACGGAAAAACAAACTTTTTGAGATGAGCCCTATAAACCGGAAAGGAGGGAGTACCTCATTTTTTATTCTAGAAACAACCACACACGAATATAGGATGGTAGCAGCACAACAACTGAATCAAAAATCGAAACCAACCAATGAACTACTACTAATGGTGAGCGTTTGCTAGTGTCATGTACTCCGTCTGTCCATGTATATAGGGCTTAGTGCGTTTTTCGAGACTAACTTTGGCCCTGTTTGGATCCATGGGTTAGAGTTAGTTTGAGCTAGTTGGGGCTCAAATAGCCCTAAAGCATCCAAACATGAGGGTTAAATTGGAGCAAGTTGCCCCAAACCCACCAAAAAAAACTATCCCACCCAAGAGTCGCTAACATGTGATGAGTTAACCAACCATAATAGACAGCAAAAACGCTAGCCCGTCGGACTTTGAGAGAGACGAGGAGCGAGAAGCGATACAGGCTGGTGGATTACTAGAGCTAGGTGTCGCACGGAGGCCAAGAAATATGGTGATAGCGTGGGTTAGTCATGCAGTATGATGTAACTACACTGGGCTACCATGTTTCGTACTCTTCCGTTCTATGGTGGAGATGGTTGGTTGATTTTATATCGTTGAATAATATAAAATATTATGAGTGCAGACGCTCCACCACGAGGTTCCTTGCTCCTTCTCGGTCGTCGGGAATCTATGTTCTTCCACTCTCTTTTTTGACGTGAACTTTGTTCATCCTTTTGCCAACATGCTGCAACTCACAGAACGACAAGAAGCTTGCTTACTATGCCTTCTTCCTTGCCAACGCGTGCGCAGTGGCTTGCAGCACGAGGAGAAACTTCTGCTTACAAGTGGTGGACGTGCAGCAGTTCATTTGGTGTCATATTGCCAGAAGTACTACTATAGTACCATCATTATTGTTCAACTTCCGTAAGAGGCGAAGAGCCAAGCGCAAGGTCACCTACTAAGAGCATGGTTAATAGTATAGCCAGCTGATGGCTATAAGAAACTGCCATGTCATGTATAGCCATCATTTATAGTCACTCATATAGTAGTGTGGGCTACAAGGTTGGCTATAACATTACTACTTTTTTCAACCTTCTCTTTTCTCTTTCTTTACATTTATTCTATTTGTCTAGGAATCTGAATATAGCTAGGCTCTTGCATGAGAGCCCACTCCCCTTACTTTTTCATCACTCTCTCCTCCAGATAGGCAAAAATGCCATGTAAGCGGGCTATAAGCCCACTATTATACTTGCTCTAAGAGCCTAGCTATATACGCATGACTAGGTAAATGCAATAAATGTGAAGAAAGAGATAGAGAGAAGATGGAAAAAAGTACTAATGTAATAGCCAACCTTATAGCCCACACTATTGTATGAGTGCATATAGATGATGGCTGTAGATGACATGGCGGTTCCTTATAGCCATCAGTTGGCTATGTTATTAACCATGCTAAGGCTAGTCATAGTGGGTCGTAATTTAGACTATTAACATATGCATGTTACTAGTTTATGTTACTATCATCATAGTGGGTAGTAACATAAATGTAGTGTCATGCAAGCCTTCATTTATTATGTTGTAGACTCAAGTTGCCGCGTGTTGGCAAAAGGATGAACAAAGCTCACGTCAAAGAAAAGAGTGGAAGAACATAGATTCCCGATGACCGAGAAGGAGCAAGGAACCTCATGGTGGAGCATCTGCACTCATAATATTTTATATTATTCAGCGATATAAAATCAACCAATCATCTCCACAGTAGACCGGAAGAGTACGAAACACGGTAGCCCAGTGTAGTTACATCATACTACATGGCTAACCCACGCTATCACCATATTTCTTGGCCTCCGTGCGACACCTAGCTCTAGTAATCCACCAGCCCGTATCCCTTCTCGCTCCTTGTCTCTCTCAAAGTGCGGCGGCTGGCGTTTTAGCCGTCTATTCAGGTCGGTTAACTCATCACATGTTAGCGACTCTTGGGTGGGATAGATTTTTTTTGGTGGGTTTGGGGTAACTTGCTCCAATTTAACCCTCATGTTTGGATACTTTAGGGCTATTTGAGCCCCAACTAGCTCAAACTAACTCTAACCCATGGATCCAAACAGGGCCAAAGTTAGTATCGGAAAACGCATTAAGCCCTATATACATGGACAGACGAAGTACATGATACTAGCAAATGCTCACCAGTAGTAGTAGTTCATTGGTTGGTTTCGATTTTTGATTCAGTTGCTGTGCTGCTACCGTCCAATATTCGCGTGTGGTTGTTTCTAGAATAAAAAAGGAGGTACTCCTACTTATGTTACTCCCACTATGGCTAGCCTAAGGTTAGCAGGTGACCTTGCGCTTGGCTCTTCGCCTCTTCCAGAAGTCGAACAATGATGATGGTACTACAGTAGTACTTTTGGCAATCTGAGACCAAATGAACTGCTGCACGTCCACCACTTGTAAGCAAAAGTTTCTCCTCGTGTTGCGAGCCACTGCGCACGCGTTGGCGAGGGAGAAGGCGTAGTAAGCAAGCTTCTCGTCGTTCTGCGAGTTGACGGGACATATCAAAGTTATTTAGTATGTACTCTCTCCAAAAAGGGCTGACCATGTCATGGCTACCATCCCGTGCTCCGTCGTTGAGTACGTGCATTATTCACGTGCCATCGAGGAGAAAAAATATTGCGTAGTAGGTGCCATCGAAGTTCATGACTCACTTACGCACTGCTTATCTGGTTATCTCCATTTTCTTGCATGAAACGTGCACCTTGATGCTAGATGTCTCGCGTGTTGGCAAAAGGATGAATAAAGCTCACGTCAATAAAAAGAGTGGAAGAACATAGATTCCCAACGACCGAGAAGGAGCAAGGAACCTCACGGTGGAGCGTGTGCAAGGAACCTTGCGCGGTATCCCTGTTTTTTGCCGCCTGCCCACCTATAAACAAATAAAAGAACATGAACTGTTCGCTAACCACTAGAGACGATACATCAGGATGCTAAGTTGAAGATATTTTATATTTTACATTGATAACCACGCAAGCAGCCATGCATGTACAGGACGCATGCAGCCATGCATGTACACACGCCAATGCACTAACTCATGCACATACGCGCAGCATAGAGCACACAACGCACGTACACAACACATGCATGAGCACACACTCGGCCGCAAAATGCACGTGAATAACACATGCATGCGCACACACTCGACTGCATGAAGGCGTGCGCCATCTGCGGCAGCGTCCAGTTCGTCGTGCTACGGTGAAGCTCGCACACAACGGCGCCTATGCATCTCTTGCAGCACCTCTTTGTCATTGTTGCTCAACGACTAGCCAGAGACGAAGGCGACCGTAGCCTCGGCCTTAGAGCTAGCACCGATGGAAAAGCACGCACGCTGCATGCACACGAGCACGTATGGAGTGCCCATGACGTGGTGCGTCCCCAGTCGCCTCTACTTCTTCTGTGCACGTTGTCTATGAAGGCGGCTGCATGCCTAATTATGATGTGGGTGAGATCTTCTAGGACTCAGATGATGACGATACGGACTAGACGGCTGATGGCAGGAGGCATAAGATGCAGAGCAGGAGCTAGGGCCGTGGACCCATGGGGGCTGATCTGGCATGGTGATTGTTAGAAGGTAGAGAGGGATTTGATGGGATAGGTGATTGTATTACTTGAGCCTCGTGGGCATATATATAGGAGTACATGGTCGTCTTGGAGTATACGGCAAGTTAGAATATTTCCTAGTCTATCCTATATTTCTAATCTAACAATGATACTCAACAGTGATCAAGAGTGGTTCACGCGAGAGCAGGATTCCATGCAGGAGCGCATTGACGCCAAGCATGTCATGCAGGAGCACGTCGGACGCAGCAGACAGCGAGCACAAGAAAAACATGAGCATGTCAAGGGCGATGAAGGGGTTGGCCGGTGCTCCAATGTCCGTATGTCCTTGTGTGTGCGCGTGCATTCCGCCGGTGCTCTAAGGCTGAAGTCGTCGCCACCTTGCCTTTGTCTCCATTTGGTCGTCGAGCAACGATGACAAAGAGGTGCTGCAAGAGACGGCACAACAGGGTGCTATTTTGGATAAGCTTGGTTGTAGCACGATGAACCGGACAGTGAAGGCCATGATGGTGGGTGCCTGCCTTCTTGTGCGATCAGCTGCTGCTGCAGCACCGCGCGGAGAGGTCTCCTTGCTTGCTGGCTAATGTTGCTGTGTGTGGTGGCCGTGGTGGTGCTGCACGATGGGTCAAGCACAGCAGAGCATGCGACCGGCTATGTGGTGCGGCTGTCCGGCATGCATACGCAGCCCCTTTCCACCTAGCCGCAGATGGCGCATGAGAAGGCAGGCACGGGTATCCATGTGTTGTGTGCGGACGTGGTGTGCGTCGTGTGTGCATGCATGGGCATTATTTAAAAAGAAAATATTTGTACATTAGCATTCAAGTGTATCGATTCAAATAGTTAACCTACTACGTGATCAGCAAGCCGGAGATTCCGGATTCTGCGCACATAGTCCTTGTTTTTTACATGTTTATTTATTTCATCAGTTGATAGGTGGGACCCATGAGACCGGCAGGACGTAGTAATGGCAATGCAATAGTAGGTTCCACGTATACAAATTTAACCAGTCAACTGGACAAAATACGGAGCTTTACGGCGAGCCAGTGACCGTATAATTACCATAACTCGTATTCAATGATTGTATTGAGCGTATTCTGAAGTCCAATGACCGTATCATGCTTCGACCTCAACTTCAGTGACCAGCAGTGTATTTATCTCTACTCTTATAAAAAGCAGAGCTGGTGATGATGGTGTGCCTGCCATCCTGCAATATAGGACGTCCGATCTATATCTAACGGATAGGAAGGAAACTATGACAATTTACCCGCACTCCTCTCCACATTTGTAGATAAGGCCTTCCCTCGTTCATCCTTTTCTCCCACAAGATCTTAATGTTCTGTGCAACGCACGGGCATCTTGCTAGTATCTAGGAAAATTATGAGGGGGTGTCTCCAACAGTGTTCCTCGGCTCGCACCTAGCATCACGGTGGTCGAACTTGGAGTCATTCATCTGGTACACGTGGCATCTCAGATCTGGACACAAGGTGACGTACACCGTCAAGGTCCACGGTCAAGGTGGTCAGGGCGGATGCGACCTCCGCCATTTGAAGCGGCGCACCGGCCGAGGGCGCCGCCCGCTGCACTCCCAGCTGTACCCGCCTCCTCGCCGCATTCAAAAACCTACATTTAAACTTGCGTGATATGCGAGAAACCAACTCCGGCCACACACGTCTGTTTAGGAGCAGGACGCCGGCCAAGCTCCTCCTTCCACCATTTTGTCCACTCTTTCGGCGGAATTCGATGAGCAGGAAGAGCGGTTCTCCGACATAAAAGCCGTCTGGGTGGCCCGCCGAGCCCGGCAGTTGCGAGCGAGGCAGCTCGCTTCTCCACCTACCTCGCCTAGCCCGTCGGAGGCAGTTGCCGCACTAAGCCAGCGCGTGGTTCCGCACCTGGCCTCTCCAGTACAGCTCGAGGAAGAGTGCCGACTTGCTCCATGCCGGCTTGGCAGGGAGCACGGCGGCACGGGCATCATCGCTGCCCTCGACGCCGCTGCATCGTACAGCACCTCCAGTGTGTGCGACTGCACCATCCGCCATCGACGCGCGCATAGCCGCGACATGCAGGCAGAGAAAGAAGCCGCCGCGGGTGTCGACGAGGTGACGCGGCTATGCAGATGTCGACGAGGTGATGGGCAGCACGTCCCCGCCCGCCACCGTCATCGAGGAGAAGTAGAACACGGGAGGCCACCGCCGATTGTATCCCATGAAGGCCGCCGCCGAGGCGACGCCGGCGAATACAGCCGGTGTCTTGCACGATTCTTCTTCTGCCGGATGCTCGAGGAGGACAAAGAGATCGGGCGGCGACCATTTAGATTAGGTATTTTATTTCTACCAGGCTGGTTGTAATGGGAGTATCATAAGTAGTATCATGCATGCCAACTAGTAGGCAAATTTTGATGAGGTGGCGTAGAATTAAATGAAGAAAGAGAGGGTTCAGTATCATATTATGATACCGTATGGAATTAAGTTACTCCCACTGTGTTTAGTCTTAGGCCTTGTTTGGTTCAACCTCCTCCCAAGGGGTTTGGAGAGGAATGGAGGGGAATTTGGTTTGTACATGGTTTAATCCCCCACAATCCATGTTAATCTATGTATATTGTGGGCATGTTATTTGACCCCTAATTTTGCCGCACTACGACCAGTGTGAGTGTCTGCATGCAGTACACCATCCTCTAATTTGGTGGATGCCAAGCCGGCCCGAAAAGGAGCTATAACTTTTTTCAAGTTGAAAAATGTTACCGATGAGGAGCCATAATTAAGCTGGAGGCGTCTCTTATTTTCTTTCGAATGGGCAATAAGCTGGAGAGCTGGAGAGTGTCTCTAATGGGCTGCCTCTAGTGTTAAGGCTCTCTAGTACGAAACACGGGCAGCCGACTGGGCCGATACAAAAGCCTATCCATCTTAAAGCCCATTTGTTTTTGTTTTTTGCGAGAAGAAGCCCATATTTCTTGAAGAGGGGGCAATCCCAGAAAAACCCTCCTTCTCCTCGCTTCCACTTATACTGCAGCTCGCTAGACTCTCCCGCTTCCGTCGCCCCCCAATTTCCCCCGCTCCCATCTTCCTCACTCGTACAGAAAACCCCTGCTCACCTTCTTCCTCACTCATACAGAAAATGCCTGCTCCTCTTCTTCCACTCCTACAAAAAAAACCAGCCCTCTGTCTTCCCCACTTGCACTGCCACTAGGCTCGTCTCTGGCTACTCTGCTCAAACCCGTGAGCTCGGCACGACGCCCGCAAGGAATATGGTGTCAGATGGCCCCAACGCCAAGAAGATGAGGCTCCCGCCAGCGGCGACGCCGGTTGTAGATCCCGCACCCGGCAGCGCGGGGAGAAGCGGGGAGCCCCCCCCCCACCCACCCACCCGGATCTGAGGAACCGGTAGAATCTCCGGTGGACCGCATCAGCGATCTCCCGGACATCATCCTTGAGGAGATCATCTCGCTTCTCCCCACCAAGGATTGCTGCAGCACACAAGTCCTCTCAACTCGGTGGCGCCCTCTATGGCGCACCGCGCCCCTCAATCTCCATTGTCGTCAGATATCTATCCTTCCTGAATTTGTGTGACGCCTGGATAATTAAGCTACAGTAACCCTCTACTAACGATGCCACGTCACCTCGATTACTGTTGCTAATCTCGCATTTGTTCAAAACCGATTCAAATTCAAAATCAAAATCAAGCAGACAATAAAAGTTTTCAAATACTAAAACTAAATGTTCGGAGTGAACCAAATAATGCATAGGTAATTATGGTGGAGAAACCATGTTTTATTAAAATGCTTAAATACTCTAAAATAATTAAAACAGTAGCAAAAACAATTATTTAAATGAGATTAAAATAACAAACCGTTACAAACTATTTTGTTTCAGTTGTGAAGCTAATTGTGGTAGTGGCATAATTGTTAATGCTCTTTTAGGTACAACTTTTGTATTCTATAAAAGCTAAAATTTAATAAAATAGAAAAGAAAATTAAATAAAAAGAAAAGACAAAACTGTAAACAAAAACAAAAATAAAAACAAAAGGCAAACTCCCTCCCCCTGGGCTGTTTGGCCCAACTGGGCACCCAGCTGGTCGGCCCACCCCCTGGGCTATACCCCTCACCCCCACTACGTGACCTAGCCCACACCCCACACTCCCCCCGATCCACTCCTCACCTTGCTCTCCCCCCCCCTCGCCTGGATCTGGATCGAACGCCGCCCCCGATCCTGTCGCTGCCCGGAGCTACCTCGGCGTCGAGTCGCCGCCCCGTCGCCGGATCTCGCTTCCCCAACACCTCCCCGATCCCGCTGCCAGTTACCTACGGCCCCGCCGTGAGCCCCGACCTCTCCTCCTCTCCCCCTCGCACTCACGGCTACGGCCAAGGCCACGACCGCGCTCGCGTCACCGCGGCCAGCCTGCGCCCATGGCTGCCTCGCACTCTGGCCTCGCCCGCCTTCGCCTACCGCTGCCTGCAGTCGCGCCGACCACGTTCCTTGCCGGCTCCGTCCCTGCTCCGCCGCCAAGCCTCGTCTCTGCCGCCCGCGTCGACTGCGCGTGCGCGCGACGGCGCTCCCGCCTTTGCTCGCCCTCCTCGCGAACGCGCCCGCCACCCCCGCGTTCGGCTACGTCGCCCGCTGACGGCCGCGCCCTGCCGTCCTTGCCGCATGCGCTGCGAGGCCGAGCCCCGACGCTGCTCCACTCGACGTCGGCGCCTCTGCAGCCCACCTCCAACAACCCCACGGCCATCCTCCGGAGCGCCTCGTCGCGTTGCGTCTGCCGAGCCCACCCACCGATCCAACCGTCGCCGGAGATGGCCGGCCGGCGAGTACCGCCGCTCTCTGCACGCATCGCCGGCGTGCCACCGCATGTGGCTCACTGATAGGTGGGCCCGCCCATTTAACCAATCCCCTAACCACGTAATTAGATACTCCCTTCGTCCCATAATGTAAGACGTTTTTTGACACTAGTGTAGTGTCAAAAAACGTCTTACATTATGGGACGGAGGGAGTAGAACCTAATAAAACTGTTTAGTTGAATAATTGGAAATGGCTTGTGGACCCATTTCTTTTAAAAGGCCTGCTTAAAAATATCTAAGTCAATGACATGTGGCCCCCCACCTAATCTGTTAAAATTAATTAAACAATTAATTTACAATGTCTCTATGACAGCTGGGTCCCACCAGCCAGTTTGACCAGTCAACGTTGACCCAGTCAACTTCTGACTATACTATTGACCTTGACCCTGAACCCCCACCTGTCATACACAGGGGCTGGCTACTGCTGTGTATAAATAGTATTTTCAGTTTATTTTCAAATTAAAGTAATTCTAGAAAATCATTAAAACTTAAAAAATCATATAGAATAAACCGTAACTCGGACGAAAATACGTTGTACATGAAAGTTGCTCAGAACGACAAGACGAATCCAAATACGCAGCCCGTCGTCCGCCACACACCCCTAGCATAGCAAACACGCAACCTTCCCTGTCGTGGAATTGTCACGGCAGATGTCCTCGAGCTAGGACTTAGTCGTGGAGCCATCGCAGTAGGAAGCTTAAAGGGGTTAAACGGGACAAGGAACACGAGGGTTATACTGGTTCGGCCCCTTACGGTGAAGGTAAAAGCCTACGTCCAGTTGAGGTGGTATTACTTAGGGTTTCGATGACTAGGGAGCTTAATCGCTATGCCCGGCTCTCGATCTGTTGTCTCTCGTCCTGAACCGCCGCCGGGTCGTCCCTTTATATAGAGGTTGACGCCCCGCGGCTCTTAGAGTCCCGGCCGTCTTATAACAGTATCCGGCTCGGACTCTTAACTACTCTTGCCTTACATTACAAGTCTTGCCATAACGGCGGGTTATCACTACGGGCCTTAAGCCGCCTCCGGGTCTTAAGCCCATTATTGATCCGCCATCCTCAAGCTTGGTATTGGGCTTCACGTGATGATCATTATGACGTAACCCGGACCCTCCTGGGCGGGTGACTCTAATGGTTATATCCTCAACATTAGGCCCCAGATTGATTTGAACCGGTTCATGTCAATCTTCAATCCCTTTGAAAGAAAATCTTCCGGCTTCTGCTTGTGCGAAAGTTATAACCCGCCGTGACGTCATCTTCTGGATTCTTGGTAACCCGCCGTGACGTCATCTTCCATTAAATTCATTTTTTATTCTGTCATATCCCAACGGATCTTATCTTTAATGACCATCCCGAAAATCGAGGCGTTCTGTGGCGAGATAATCACGTCTTGGCCTCCTCGTTTCTCGCGCCCATTTATCAGTCACCCTTATAAATAGGCCCGGCCCATAAGCCTTCATTCACTCCTCTCTTCCATCGTCTTCCTCCTCTGACGCCCGAGAGCTCGAGCTCCGCCACCGCCGCCGCGCCCCTTGTCTTCCTCAACCTTGGCCGCTGCATCACCCTGAACTGGTCCAGAGAAACGGCGCCGGCCTCCGCATCTCATCAGCACCAGTAAGTCCTTGCACCTCCCTACAGTAGATCCACATTAGGGTTCTGTCGTTCTTCCCCTGTTCTTCGCTGTTCATCTCAAGTTCTTCACAGTTCCGCCACCGAGGTTCCCTTTGATCTAAAAACGGTATAAACTCCATGCGGTAGAAGTTTCTCTCTCACTTTTATGCTAGTAGATCCCCCTTTGCGCAAAAAAGACCTCGTTCTGAGCTTATGAACTTCTCTGCATCAGCTTTCTAGGTCTAGAAATTTTTCCTTTCTAAACGATCGTTTGATCCAAAATAATTACTGCGATCTGTGAAACTTGTTTGTGCCACACTTAGTCATAAATTGCATCTGTTAACTATGGCGGCTCATATCTCCGGCTTAAAAGAGGCCATGCGCTGTGAAATTTCTGGCTCATTTATGATAGAGTTTTAAACAACTTGAATTACTCATGATGCCCACAGCGGCTTAGATAACCCGACACAATTAGCCATATATCATTAGGCCCCTTCATAAGCCGCCATCTTGAATACTGAACTGTAATCTTCCTCCGGCTTATATTTGAACCGGACATTTCCTTTTGGCATAGGCTTTCGTCTTTCACAATGCCGCCCAAGGCACCCATTACGTGCAACTGGATGAGATCCAATGTTACTGATGATACTTTAGATGATTTCGTGAAGGCGGGTTACCTGCCTAAAAAGGAGGTCATGTCCTATCGTGCCCCTGACCCGTCCGAAGAAAGACCTCAACCAAGAGACGGAGAGGTTGTGATATTTGCTGATCACATGAGCCGGGGCTTTGCTCCTCCCGGCTCAAAATTCTTCAGAGACGTTCTGAACTTTTTCGATCTGCGACCTCAAGACATTGGACCCAATTCCGTGTCGAACATTTGTAACTTTCAAGTGTTTTGTGAGGTATACCTTGGAGAGGAACCCAACCTGCTACTCTTTAGGGAGTTATTTTACTTGAACCGCCAGAATGAATGCGCCAACGGGCCTAGCTTGGACTTGGCGGAATCTCCATTCAACGACGGAGAGATTGCCTCTTTCCTTATGCTGAGCCGCCAAGCCACCCAAAGGACTGGAACCAGACATGGTTCTACTGCCAAGATACTTCTCCGGCTGATGAGAACCCTCTGCCCGGCTTTCGTGCCCTGCGTCTGGAGCCAAATCACCCCCTGCCAGACAAACTATCTCAAGTTGAGCGTCAACCACAGATCCCCACCATCAACAAGATTAAGGCTCTTCTGGGAAATGGCCTTAACGGCGTTGATCTGGTCTGGGTCTGGATTGCTTGGCGGGTGATTCCCTTGAGCCGCCGCCCCGGCTTAATGTGCGATTACACGGGCCGGAAGGATGATCCTCTGCGGCACAGCCCCAACGACCTACCTGAGGATGTCGTTGATTACATCACCAAGTCCCTTTTGAACGAGAGCTTAGCAGACTGTGGGAGGACCGGCTTAATCCCCTTCTGCCAAGCTAACCCGGCTCCGGCGGTAAGCTACCGATCTGAGCACTTTACTTTCCATTTTAACAATTTTCGTTTTATCTTCAAGGAAACCTTTGTTGCATTTTTTCAGGCTAATGACAAGTTCTGGAAGGTCAGGTATGACCATGAGGCTGCTAAAAAAGCCAGGAAGGCTAAAAAAGCCGCTAGGAGAGCCGCTCCCCGCAAGAAGGGGAGTAAGCCTAGCGCCTCAGAGCTGCTTCAGTTGGATGATAGCTCCGAGTCAGAGGTAGCCCTTGATTCTTTAGGCTCTTCTTTTGTTTTTCGTCTGTTTTTAACCACCTTATTGACACTGATTATCAGCAGGATGATACCGGAGCGAGTAACCCGGTGATTGAAGAGGTAACTATACTTTCCTCCGACCCGGAGCCCTTGCCAAGGCTGAAAGTCCGAAGAGTAACCCGGAAAGTAAGATTTTCACATCCTTTAGCTTATCAAGATCCTCAATTTCTTTTGAAGCAACAGATTCATGAGAGCCGGAGACACACCCGGACCAACAAGGATGCAGACCTCTCCTCCGGCTTACCTGAAGCATCAAGGAAGCGCCGGACTGAGGTTATCTCCAACTTATACCCTTTTCATCCTTTAGCGGGCGTCACTCGTCAACCACTCAATTCGTCTGATTCAAACTATCAGGAAACTTCACCTTCCTCCGGTGACTCCATGCAATCTAACCTGCCGGCTTTCAAGACCGCACCCGGGTAATGATAATCATCTCATTTTGTGCTTATCTTATTTATGTTTTTGTACTAACCTTTTGACTTTCAGTGCCCAAGCCAAGCTCAGCAAGAGGGCAAAGAAAAATAAACCGGTCGAAGAGCCGGACTTAACTGAACCCAACGCCTCTGCCTCTGAGCCGCCATCTGCACCAGCTCCGGAAACCGCCGCTTCAACTGAAGAACAAACCATGGCGGGTTCTGACAACCCGGAGATTCCCGGCTCAGCTCAACCGGCCGATGACCCGGATGTGGTGATTACCCGGACCGAATATGTTGAGCCGGGAAGACCCACTGTGCTGGCCAGATGCTCTGCCAAAGAAGAACTGCTGGAGCGCCGCAGGGCCAGACTGGAGATCACTGACTATGCTAACTTGAGCATTGGAGACATTGTTTCTGGTTACATTGGTCAAGTGCACAACAGCCGGGACTTGGAGATTGACATGGTGAAGCAGATACAGCAAAAATCTGAGGTACAACTCTCTTGCTTGCTCCATAGTCATCCTTACCATGCTAGCCCCCAAGTCTATTACTTATGATAGAATATGTTGTAGACTTAACTTCCAGCTTACCTTCATAAACCGGCAATTATAAATAGAATCTTTCAGCATACATTAGCCCCCAAGTGCCAAGTGTCTTTGCTTGCAAAGTGCTTGGGACTTTAATGTTGCATGATAATTACTCAAACTGTAACCCGGAATTTGTACAGGCTGTCTGCAAGAAATTTGAATCTGAAATCTCTGAGCTGAAGAACCGCCTGAAGACTCAGGAAACTGAGACCCGGAAGGCCAATGCCAAATTTGAGTTCAGTGTTGCTGCACAAGAAAAACTGAAGAAGAAATTTGAAACAGAAAGAAAGACTTGGGCCGAGGAGAAAACTGCCTTGCTCAGCCAGGCCGAACAAGCGGAGGCTGCTCTGACTGAGAGAACCGCCGAACTCTCCGGCTTAAAACGCCATGTGTCACAGATGGTCTCCGCAATCTTCGGTAAGCCATTCTGCAAGCTTTTAACAAGTTTACATTCTTTATGTCTTATAAGTCCCACCATTGCCATCAGCTCACCTGACTTTGTTATACAGGTCCCAGAAGCTCCAACCTTAATCAGAATGTTCTGACCAAGCTGAAGGCTATTTACACCTTGGTGGAGCAACTCTACACCGGGTCACAGCGTGATTTAGCCGTTGTGGCTCTGTCCAATGAGGTTCCGACTCACCTGGCGGACGTACTCAGGCGGCTTGCCGTTCTTCCTCAGCGCTTCCAAGAGCTAAGACGGGCCTCTGCAAGAGCCGGAGCTATAGCTGCTCTGAGCCGGGCCAAGGCTTTTCTCCCAGAGCTAGACCCGGCCGACATCGCTCTTGGATACCCCAGCCTGAAGGAAGACGGGACCCCCTTCGACCAGAAAGACTTCGCCGCCTGTGTGAAAAGCGTGCGCCCGATAGCTACCATGATTGGGAATGACACAGATCTTACCAAGTATCAGCCGGGCTATGACGCGGAGAATCAGAGGATCCCAACTCCACACTATGAAGCAGTCAGCCTGATCCCGCCGACTCGTAAGCACACCTTCGCCTCCGGTTCATCTGTCCGAAAACGCGAAACCCCCGGGAAAACTTTCTCGGATGTTTTCCCCCTTCGACGGTATCACCTACTACCGCGTTAGGGCACATCTAGCACCGCTCATTGTCATGTCATGCACCGTCATGCTTATGTTTGCATTGTATTCATTTTTTCTTCCCCCTCTTCTCTCCGGTAGACAACGAGACTGACGCCGCTGCTGGTGCCCCGATGGACTACGTTGTTGATGACCCCTCCTTGCCAGAGCAACCAGGCAAGCCCCCCTGATCACCAGATATCGCCTATTCCTTCTCTCTACTGCTTGCATTAGTGTAGTGTAGCATGTTACTACTTTCGGTTAATCCTATTCTGATGCATAGCCTGTCATTGTTGCTACAGTTGTTACCCTTACCTGCTATCCTACTGCTTAGTATAGGATGCTAGTGTTCCATCAGTGGCCCTACCTTCTTGTCCGTCTGTTGTGCTATACTATCGGGCCGTGATCACTCGGGAGGTGATCACGGGTATATACTATATACTTTATACATGATACATGTGGTGAGTCAAGTCAGGTCGGCTCGTGGAGCACTCGCGAGTGATTCATGGATTGGGGGCTGAAAGGACCTTTGTCCCGACGGCCCTCTGGGTGGATCTTTGTGGCGGAGCGACAGGGCAGGTTGAGACTACCTAGGTGAGAGGTGGGCCTGGCCCTGGTTGGCGTCCGCGGTTACTTCAAAATAACACGCTTAACGAGTTCTTAGTATTTGATCTGAGTCTGGCCACTGGCCTATACGCACTAACCAACTACGTGGGAACAGTTATGGGCACTCGACGTCGTGGTATCAGTCGAAGCCGTCGTGACATCAGCAACTGAGCGGCGCGCGCCGGATTGGACCGCGTAATGCAACTTCCTTTGACATGGAGGTTGCTAGGTCTGCTTCCGGCCGCCCTCACAACGTGCAGGTGTGCAATGGGCGATGGGCCCAGGCCCCTGCGCCATAGGATTTAGACCGGCGTGCTGACCTCTCTATTGTGCCTAGGTAGGGCTGCGACGTGTTGATCTTCCGAGGACGGGCATGACCCAGGAAAGTGTGTCCGGCCAAATGGGATCGAGCATGTTGGGTAATGTGGTGCACCCCTGCAGGGAAGTTTATCTATTCAAATAGCCGTGTCCCTCGGTAAAAGGACGACCCGGAGTTGTACCTTGACCTTATGACAACTAGAACCAGATACTTAATAAAACACACCCTTCCAAGTGCCAGATATAACCCGGTGATCGCTCTCACATAGGGCGATGAGGGGAGGATCGTCGGGTAGGTTTATGCTATGCGATGATACTTGGTGAACTTACCATCTACTGTCTTCTACATGATGCAAGATGGAGGTTGCCAGAAGCGTAGTCTTTGACACGACTAGCTATCCCCCTCTTATTCTCACATTCTGCAGTACAGTCCACCGATATCGGCCCCTTTAAACAGATACCCATGCATATGTAGTGTAGATCCTTGCTTGCGATTACTTTGGATGAGTACTCACGGTTGCTTTTCTCCCTCTTTCCCCCCTTTCCATTTCTTCCTGGTTGTCACAACCAGATGCTGGAGCCTAGGAGCTTGACGCCACCGACGACGACGACTACTATTGCACCGTGGGTGCCTACTACTACGTGCAGGCCGCTGACGACGGCCAGGAGTAGTTTAGGAGGATCCCAGGCAGGAGGCCTGCGCCTCTTTCTATCTATATCCCAGTTTGTGCTAGCCATCTTATGGCATCTTGTTTAACTTATGTCTGTACTCAGATATTGTTGCTTCCGCTGACTCGTCTATAATCGAGCACTTGTATTCGAGCCCTCGAGGCCCCTGGCTTGTATTATAATGCTTGTATGACTTGTTTTATTTTTAGAGTTGTGTTGTGATATCTTCCCGTGAGTCCCTGATCTTGATCGTACACGTTTGCGTGTATGATTAGTGTACGATTGAATCGGGGCGTCACAAGTTGGTATCAGAGCCGACTGCCTGTAGGAATCCCCCTTCCACACTTCTTGGCCGAAGTCGAGTCTAGACATTACAAAACTTTTATTAACATGGCTGTGAGTCTTACGGGCCCACGTCGCCATTGGATGGTATTAGGATCTTTTATTCCTCATCTATACTCTGGGACTCTGATCTCTCTTCTATTCGGGATAAATGAATTTTGCTAACTCTAACATTAGGATCTCGTGGTCACTTCCCTCCGGAGAGCCCCTTATTATAGATTATCGCCTGCTGCGCCAGAGGATTCCGAATATACTCTCCGATGTTTTCCTGAGACCCCTGTGTCCATCGCCATTGCGATCCCTACCACCGATAAATCTTTATGGATAACTACATACTTTTGTCATTCATACCTTCATCCCCAGTTGCCCTTGTTATTACAAGGTGCCCTCAAATACTCTCCGATGTTCCAAGCATCCTTTATGCTTACTACCCCACAGTTCCTTGCCGCATGAATACCCCTACGAATAATTCTTCACCCTTATCGAGGAACTGTTCATTACTAGTTGATCATATGATCCACAAGGTACATTGATATACTATCCGGTCTTCCGGTAATTCTCTGCAAGCTGTTGCTCTGCAAATACTTGTCTGCTTGCATTATGGTTGCGTTCCATATGTCTAGCAATATTCATTAGTATCCCTTGTCATCGTCATTTTCAGCCTTTGATTTGATATGTGGTGAATGCTCGCAATCCTCAGTCGAAAACCTAGAATTCATCCTTCTAGATCAGATGTCATTTTAAACATGAACTGGTTCTCGACCAACCGAATTGCCGTCGTTTGTACCCCTAAGTCTACTCAACTTATCCATCCTTAATAAGAGTGTTTGCTTCTGATCCCTTGTCTTGGAATTCATAATTCCTTTGCATTTAAGCTTTGAGTTAGTCCGTTGTTTCTATAATCCAATGCACTTGCATTCCTTCTTCCTTTGATAGAGTACCGATACTCACATCAGCTCCGTTGTAGGCCATCGGACCTCTTGTTGGATTATTATCCGACAGTATCCTTCATATTCAAATAACCTTGTGAGTCTTTCCACGGATATATAAAGCCTTGGGTAAATTGCATCCTCTGTTTTCTCAACCATGCTCTATTTTTGAGCTGGTGGTATTTACTATTGAAGCTTGTGGTATATGTTTCCACGATACCCTGACAGGTTGAACCTATGCCTTCCTTAATATGTGTGAACTCGGAAGTTTTCACGAGTCATACTCATCTGGTATTTCACCAGGTAAAACTTCCAACACTAATGCCTTTATCAAAGCGAGAAGTGAATGGAAGATTATACATTGAAGAAGTGGGAGTCGACCTTGAACCTTGCGTTCATGCCCATGGACACGATGTATAACTTATCATGGAAGCTGCTCATAAAAATAATTACCCCCTTGTTATAAGTTCATCTTGTATCTGTGGTTCGATCATTTATGATCGTGGTTTCCGACCATGTTCTCCTTTAAATACCATTTCTTGTGCAAGTTTAAGCACTTGTCTTCTATAGGGCAATACCCCAGTCCAGCCTCTACTTTGGTTTGCCGTCGAATATTACCCCCTGGTATCTCAAGATTATCACGAAACTGCATAACTTCTTATGAGTTCTCCATCAAGTATTACATTCTCATCGATTCCAATTTTTCACGGGATCCGAGTTATTAAACACTCAAGGACATCGATAACTGAATCGAGTCCGCATCACGATTAAACAACTCTTAGTAATCTCCTTTGCTTACGAGTTTGTACTCGATCACGTCATCCCTAGCCTGATCGGATATATCATTATCGTGCTGATTTTAACTGTGCTACCTGGTCCTTCTTCCCGGAACACAATTTTTGATGCTGAGCTAAGCTTATGTCGATCTTCCTTGTCATATATTATTGTCTTGAACAACAATACTTGATTCCAAGGTTGTGTCGTATCCGTGGTTCCAGTGGTCTTTTGCTTCACCATTCCTTTTGCTTGATGTCGTCGTTATTCAATGGCAGCCTCATGGAATCTTTCGACAAAGGTGTCGTGATCATCAACATTCTGAGCTCTTCCAAAATATCTATTGAATTCTTGATGGGAAATACCATCCTTGCCCCTCGATGGTTTGTATTATCATCGGCAACGTTAATGCCCTCCCTCCAACACAAACTTGCTCATGTTTTGTGTATTACCTTGAGTTCCTTTCTACCCAGCTTGTGTTATGTTCTACCTTGGAATATTACCATCTTTTATGTCAAGGATGTCGTGGGAATTTCACCACTGCTTGAGAATTCTTGCTACAAGTGATACTTATCACCATCACCATTCTTTCTTGGTCCCCTGTTGTTCCTAACAGTAATACCGACAAATGGACTAGTAATTTTAAAAACTTCTAGCAACCTTATTGCTTTGAAGTTAATGGTCGACATTTCATTCTTAGACTGTTGATTATTGAATCACTATTCTGACATTGGTCGTGCAACCCAACCCATATTTCGGGCGCACCTTTCAACCAATGTTTAATTGTGTATGTTTTCCTCGAACATACTTTGTTATCTACTTCGATGTGTCCAATATTATCTCCTTGTTCACATAATTGTGGCAATCCATCTTTTTGGAAACCTCGATGAATTGTCGCTGATTCCATCAGCCACCTCCTCATCCTCTCGTTGGTTTACTGATGAACTCTTGTTTCGGAACTTGCTCCCATGGTTCGTTTCCCGAGAATCTTAAAATGTCCTTATGTTAATTTGTGTTACACCTTTTCTTCTCGGGCATCCTGAGTCTGAGGTATCCTGACACCAACCAGATCTGAAACTCGGTCAGATGTGATGGTTGGAACATTTTCCAAGAGTCATAGCATTGGTCTTTCTATAACCCAATAAGGTGATGTCATACCTAGCACACCTGGTTGGAGGACCTATTGTAAGACTTATTCTATGAGTTGTTCCTGATGGATCCTTTGTGTATCCAAAGTTTGACCTTTGCTTGAAGAACATGTCAGTGCTATCTCGAAGCATGTCTATGGTACTCCGATTTTCAATAAGAACATTTGAAGCACCATGCTAAATGTTTCTTGTTGAAATTACCCAAACACCGTTGGTAATGTCATGAAATTTCTCTCCTCTTATCTAAAGGGTTTTCTACTTTCTATCCTGTCATGGATATCATGCTCTGCTTGTCCTTGGGAAGGATATATTGCTGAAACATGTGTTTAAACACATTTTTCTTTCCATTGTTCTGTTTAATCTGATGATCACCTTTTCCTTTCCATTGTTTTGTTTAACCTTTCTGGTGAGCTATATGATCTAAGCAGTAATATTCTGCTGCTTATGTAAACACCTCGGTGTACAACTTTGTCAGTAAGACCCTGTTACTATTGTTGATGACATTCTGGTAGCCACCGATGGACGAGAACCTTGCCTATTGGTCCGCCTCGTTCAACGAGCAGGAAAATGGTACTCTTCGTCCCTCGCCCTTGGTACCGATGTTGTTGCCGACATAACCGACAGACTATCCTCTGACATTCCTTGCTTACATGATCGTGCAAGATGTCACCGACCTTCCTACTTTTAACCACATGGTGGGCCCATAACCCACAGTTCCACAGGATCGAAACCTGACTCTCCTATATACCCCCCGGTTTCCAAAGTTATTCCTCGCGCTTGACTTCTTATGTAACTCACGGGCCACCTGCCAAGTGATCTATTTGGGTATCAGACGCAATACTTATTCTCGTTGCTTTGAACCCCTTTCACCTTCTGATAGGCATCGAACGCTTGCCTATCAGTTTGAAACTTCTCATGGTACCTTCTTACTTTGCTCTCGACATCTTCTTAAGTTTCAATTCGAGAGATACTTATGCTTCTTCCCCTGAGTTAACCGTCTGATGCTCGATCTTGTTAGAATCCGTCCTTATAGGCTTTTCCCTTCTCACCCTTTCGTAAGTACGGTGAAGATCCTGAAGGAAGGACGACAAACTTCATCATGATGACTGAAGCATAGGAATGAACCTCTTCGAGAAGAACAACCAAGACCAAGCAGAGTCGTTAGAATTTCATAACCTATTATTCCTCTTTACTCCCCTCTTAAATCTCGGGACGAGATTTCTTGTAGTGGAGGAGAATTGTGACGTCCGGATAATTAGGCTACAGTAATCCCACACTAATGATGCCACGTCACCTCCATTACTGTTGCTAATCTCTCATTAGTTCAAAAACGATTCGAATTCAAATTCGAAATCAAGTTAAACAACAAAAGTTTCAAACATTAAAACTAAAATGTTCAAAGTGAACCAAATAATGCATAGGTAATTACGGTGGATAAACCACACCTTTATAAAATATTTAAATACTATTAGACAAATAAAACAGTAGCGAAAACTATTATTTAAATGCTTTTAAATATTAAATAATTACAAAACTATTTTAGTTTGGGTAACAAGTTAATGTGATAGTGACATAATTGGTAACATTAATTTAGGTGCCACTTTGGTATATTGTTAACGCTAGAATAAGCAGCAACTAAAAGAAACAGAAAAGAAATAAGAAAAAGTAAAATAAATAAAAGAAAAGAAAATACAAAAACAGAAAACAAAACTAACACAAAAAGATAGAGAGGAAAGCCCTCTAATCCCCTGGGCCAACCGGCCCAGCTGCAGCCCAAAAGGCCCAGCCCCCCCCTCGCACTCCCTTATCCCCACGGGCACCAAAGCCCTAACCCCCACGACCCCCACTCACTCCTCCCTCTCTTCCCCGACTGGATCGGGATCGGGCGACCCCGACCCCGTCGCAGCTACCTCGTCGACGCCGCATCACCACCCCTTGGAGGACCACCTCACCGGAACCTCGCTTCCCTGTCTCCCCCACGTCTTCTTCCCCACCTTAAGATCCCGTCTGGATCGGGAGGGGGAACGAACCCGACGCACCTTGCCGCCTCGACCACTCCTCCTCGCTGGACGCCATCGTCGTCGTCTCCGTCAACGCGGCCGTCCCCGGCTTCCTCCCCGAGTAACGCTGCCCCCGAACCCTACAGCCCCGTTGTGAGATCCTCTCAATTCCCCCTCTGTTCTCCATCGATTTCATGTCGCATCACCGATGCCCACCATCTGCCATGGCCGATGGGCTCGAGCATCGGGTGCTCCTCTGCCCAAACGCGCGCACGCGCTCCCGCTCCCGTATGCCTCTGCCCACCCCAGGCCGGGTCCTCGCACGCGCGCCTGCCCGGGGGCGCGCCCTGCCTCGCTCCGGGGACGCGCTCGTCGCGCCCGCGACCTCCCAGGGCCGCGCCCGGAGTTCTGCTCCCCTGCGCCTGCTCCACTCCCTCCGCGCCCTGGCCGCACCCACCTGCGCCCAGCCGCGTGTGCCCGCTCCCGCCGCCGCAACCGCTGCTGCACCACTCCGCCGCCTGCGCCACCGGCCGGCCGTGCCTCGCCGGCGCCGAACGCCGAGCCCCACCCCACGGCTGGCCTCGCCCAGTGCCCAGTCGGGCCAACGCTCACGCCCGCACCGCCCTGTGCCCGCTAAGGCCTCTGTGCCTTTGACATGTGGGGCCGCCCCCAGAACGTTTAATAAAAAAATATATTGGAAAAAATAAATAATAATAATAATAATATATATAATTAATCATGTTTAGATTAGCCTAATTAACCTAATTAACTGTGATTAATTAACTAACAGTGAATGACATGCGGGACCTACACGTCAGTTTGACTAAGACAACACCCTGTTGACTGCTGACGTCATGATGACATCAGCAAACACTATTCTGGATAATGTTGATTTAAAATAATAAAATAAATTCAGAAAATTGTTTAAATCTTTAAAAATTAATATGAAATAAACCGTAGCTCAGATGAAAATACTTTGTACATGAAAGTTGCTCAGAACGACGAGATGAATCCGAATATGCAGCCTGTTCGTCCGCCACACATCCCTAGCATAGCAAACACACAACTTTCCCCCTCCGGTTCATTTGTCCGAAAACGCGAGACACCGGGGATACTTTCCCGGATGTTTTCCCCCTTCACCGGTATCACCTCCTACCGCGTAGGGCACACCTGGCACCGTTACTTGTCTTGTCATGCATCGATATGCATATGTTTGCATTATATTTATTGTTTCTTCCCCCTCTTCTCTCGTTAGACACCGAGACCGACGCCGCTGCTACCCAGTACGACTACGGTGTTGACGACCCCTCCTTCTCGGCTGAGCTTCCAGGCAAGCCCCCCCTTGATCACCATATATCGCCTATTCTTCTCTATACTGCTTGCATTACAGTAGTGTAGCATGTTACTGCTTTTCGTTAATCCTATCCTGATGCATAGCCTGTCCTTGCTACTACTGTTGTTACCTTTACCTGCAATCCTACATGCTTAGTATAGGATGCTAGTGTTTCATTAGTGGCCCTACATTCTTGTCCGTCTGCCATGCTATACTATCGGGCCGTGATCACTAGGGAGGTGATCACGGGTATATACTATATACTTTATATACATGAAACATGTGGTGACTAAAGTCGGGTCAGCTCGTTGAGTACCCGCAAGTGATTCTGATGAGGGTGCTGAAAGGACAGGTGGCTCCATCCCGATAGAGTTGGGCCTGGGTTCCTGACGGCCCCCGACTGTTACTTTGTGGCGGAGCGAAAGGGCAGGTTAAGACCACCTAGGAGAGAGGTGGGCCTGGCCCTGGTCGGCGTCCGCAGATACTTAAAAATAACACGCTTAACGAGTTCTTGGTATTTGATCTAAGTCTGGCCATTTGGTCTATACGCACTAACCAACTATATGGGAAAGTTATGGGCACTCGACGTCATGGTATCAGCCGAAGCCTTCGTGACTTCAGCGACTGAGCGGCGCACGCCGCATTGGACCGTAAGCTCGCACTTGTATTAAGGGGGCTAGGTCTGCTTCCGGCCGCATACGCAACATGCAGGTGTGCAATGGGCGATGGGCCCAGACCCCTGCGCGCATAGGATTTAGACCGGCGTGCTGACCTCTCTATTGTGCCTAGGTAGGGCTGCGATGTGTTGATCTTCCGCGGCCGGGCATGACCCAGAAAAGTGTGTCCGGCCAAATGGGATCGAGCGTGTTGCGTTATGTGGTGCACCCCTGCAGGGAAGTTTATCTATTCGAATAGCCGTGTCCCTCGGTAAAAGGACGACCCGGAGTTGTACCTTGACCTTATGACAACTAGAACCGGATACTTAATAAAACACACCCTTCCAAGTGCCAGATATAACCCGGTGATCGCTCTCTAATAGGGCGATGAGGAGGGGATCGCCGGGTAGGTTTATGCTATGCGATGCTACTTGGTGAACTTACCATCTACTCTCTTCTACTTGCTGCAAGATGGAGGTGGCCTGAAGCGTAGTCTTTGACAGGATTAGCTATCCCCCTCTTATTCTGGCATTCTGCAGTTCAGTCCACTGATATGGCCATTTACACATATACCCATGCATATGTAGTGTAGCTCCTTGCTTGCGAGTACTTTGGATGAGTACTCATGGTTGCTTTTCTCCCTCTTTCCCCCTTCCCTTCTACCTGGTTGTCGCAACCAGATGCCGGAGCCTAGGAGCCAGACGCCACCATCGACGACGACTCCTACTACACCGGAGGTGCCTACTACTATGTGCAGGCCGCTGACGTCGACCAAGAGTAGTTTAGGAGGATCCCAGGCAGGAGGCCTGCGCCTCTTTCGATCTATATCCCAGTTTGTGCTAGCCATCTTATGGCATCTTGTTTAACTTATGTCTATACTCAGATATTGTTGCTTCCGCTGACTTGTCTATGATCGAGCACTTGTATTCGAGCCCTCGAGGCCCCTGGCTTGTATTATGATGCTTGTATGACTTGTTTTATTTTTAGAGTTGTGTTGTGATATCTTCCCGTGAGTCCCTGATCTTGATCGTACACGTTTGCGTGTATGATTAGTGTACGATTGAATCGGGGGTGTCACAAAAACCCTAGATGTGAATAAACCCACTATTTTGGATTTCAAGGAATTTAATTATGATAATTGCTCTTTGATAGATTGTATTTCCTTGTTGCATTCCGTGCTAAATTCTCCTCATGCTTATAGCCAAAATAAAGCTTTTACCAAACATATCGTAGATGCTTTGATGCAATCTTATGAAGAAAAACTTGAGTTGGAAGCTTCTATCCCTAGAAAACTTTATGATGAATGGGAACCTACTATTAAAATTAAAATTAAAGATCATGCATGCTATGCTTTGTGTGATTTGGGTGCTAGTGTTTCCACTATTCCCAAAACTTTGTGCGATTTGTTAGGTTTCCATGATTTTGATGATTGCTCTTTAAACTTTCACCTTGCGGATTCCACCATTAAGAAACCTATGGGAAGAATTAATGATGTTCTTATTGTTGCAAATAGGAATTATGTCCCGTAGATTTTATCGTTCTTGACATAGATTGCAATCCTTCATGTCCTATTATTCTTGGTAGACCTTTCCTTAGAACGATTGGTGCAATTATTGATATGAAGGAAGGGAATATTAGATTCCAATTTCCATTAAAGAAAGGCATGGAACACTTCCCTAGAAAGAAAATAAAATTACCATATGAATCTATCATGAGAGCCACTTCTAGATTGCCTACCAAAGATGGCAATACCTAGATCTATCCTTGCTATTATGCCTAGCTAGGGGCGTTAAACAATAGCGCTTGTTGGGAGGCAACCCAATTTTATTTTTAGTTTTTTTTTGCTTTTTGCTTCTGTTTAGGAATAAATTTTTGTTCTAGCCTCTGGTTAGATGTGTTTTTATGTTTTAATTACTGTTTGTGCCAAGTTAAACCTATAGGATCTTCTTGGATGATAGTTCTTTGATCTTGCTGTAATTTCCAGAAACTTTTTGTTCACGAAAATAATTGTTAAAAATCACCAGAACGTGATAAAATACTGATTCCAATTGATTCTGATCAATAAAAAAATCTAGTTCTTCCTATTTTGGCTGATTTTTTGGAGTTCCAGAAGTTTGCGTTAGTTACAGATTACTACAGACTGTTCTGTTTTTGACAGATTCTGTTTTTCGTGTGTTGTTTGCTTATTTTGATGAATCTATGGCTAGTAAAATAGTTTATAAACCATAGAGAAGTTGGAATACAGTATGTTTAACACCAATATAAATAAAGAATGAGTTCATTAAAGTACCTTGAAGTGGTCTTTTGTTTTCTTTCGCTAACGGAGCTCACGAAATTTTCTGCTAAGTTTTGTGTTGTGAAGTTTTCAAGTTTTGGGTGAAAGATTTGATGGATTATGGAACAAGGAGTGACAAGAGCCTAAGCTTGGGGATGCCCATGGCACCCCCAAGATAATCTAAGGACACCAAAAAGCCAAACCTTGGGGATGCCCCGAAGGCATCCCCTCTTTCGTCTACTTCCATCGGTAACTTTACTGGGAGCTATGTTTTTATTCACCACATGATATGTGTTTTGCTTGGAGCGTCTTGTATGATTTGAGTCTTTGCTTTTTAGTTTACCACAATCATCCTTGTTGTACACACCTTTTGAGAGAGACACACATGATTCAGAAATTATTAGAATACTCTATGTGCTTCACTTATATCTTTTGAATTATATAGTTTTTGCTCTAGTGCTTCACTTATATCTTTTAGAGCACGGTGGTGGATTTGTTTTATAGAAACTATTGATCTCTCATGCTTCACTTTAATTATTTTGAGAGTCTTAAATAGCATGGTAATTTGCTTAAAATCCTAATATGGTAGGTATTCAAGAATAGTGAAAAATTCTTATAAGTGTGTTGAATACTATGAGAAGTTTGATGCTTGATGATTGTTTTGAGATATGGAGGTAGTAATATTAGATTCATGCTAGTTGAGTAGTTTTGAATTTGAGAAATACTTGTGTTAAAGTTTGTGATTCCCGTAGCACGCACGTATGGTGAACCGTTATGTGATGAAGTCGGAGCATAATTTATTTATTGATTGTCTTCCTTATGAGTGGCGGTCGGGGACGAGCGATGGTCTTTTCCTACCAATCTATCCCCCTAGGAGCATGCGCGTAATACTTTGCTTTTGATAACTTGTAGATTTTTGCAATAAGTATATGAGTTCTTTATGACTAATGTTGAGTCCATGGATTATATGCACTTTTCTTCCTTCCACCATTGCTAGCCTCTCTAATACCGCGCACTTTTCGCCGGTATCATACACCCACCATATACCTTCCTCAAAACAGCCACCATACCTACCTATCATGGCATTTCCATAGCCATTCCGAGATATATTGCCATGCAACTTTCCACCGTTCCGTTTATGATGACACGCTCCATCAATGTCATATTGCTTTGCATGATCATGTAGTTGACATTGTATTTGTGGCAAAGCCACCGTTCATAATTCTTTCATACATGTCACTCTTGATTCATTGCATATCCCGGAACACCGTCGGAGGCATTCATATAGAGTCATATCTTGTTCTAAGTATTGAGTTGTAATTGTTGAGTTGTAAGAAAATAAAAGTGTGATGATCATCATTTTTAGATCATTGTCCCAAGTGAGGAAAGGATGATGGAGACTATGATTCCCCCACAAGTCGGGATGAGACTCCGGACTAAATAAAAAAAATAATAAAAAAAGAGGCCATAAAAAAAGAGAAAAGGCCCAAATCAAAAAAATGAGAGAAAAAGAGAAGGGACAATGTTACTATCCTTTTACCACACTTATGCTTCAAAGTAGCACCATGATCTTCATGATAGAGAGTCTCCTATGATATCACTTTCATATACTAGTGGGAAATTTACATTATAGAACTTGGCTTGTATATTCAAATGATGGGCTTCCTCAAAATGCCCTAGGTCTTCGTGAGCACACCCACTTAGTTTCTTTTGTTGAGCTTTCATATACTTATAGCTCTAGTGCATCCGTTGCATGGCAATCCCTACTCACTCACATTTATATCTATTGATGGGCATCTCCATAGCCCGTTGATACGCCTAGTTGATGTGAGACTATCTTCTCCTTTTTGTCTTCTCGACAACCACCATTCTATTCCACATATAGTGCTATGTCCATGGCTCACGCTCATGTATTGCGTGAAGATTGAATTTTTTTGAAAATGTCAAAAGTATGAAACAATTGCTTGGCTTGTCATCGGGGTTGTGCATGATTTAAATATTTTGTGTGGTGAAGATAGAGCATAGCCAGACTATATGATTTTGTAGGGATAACTTTCTTTGGCCATGTTATTTTGAGAAGACATAATTGCTTAGTTAGTATGCTTGAAGTATTATTGTTTTCATGTCAATATTAAACTTTTGTCTTAAATCTTTCGGATCTAAATATTCATACCACAATTAAGAAGAATTACATTGAAATTATGACAAGTAGCACTCCGCATCAAAAATTCTGTTTTTATCATTTACCTACTCGAGGACGAGCAGGAATTAAGCTTGGGGATGCTTGATACGTCTCCAATGTATCTATAATTTTTGATTGCTCCATGCTATATTATCTTCTGTTTTGGACATTATTGGGCTTTATTATTCACTTTTATATTATTTTTGGGACTAACCTATTAACCGGAGGCCCAGCCCAGAATTGCTGTTTTTTGCCTATTTCAGAGTTTCGCAGAAAAAGAATATCAAACGGAGTCCAAACGGAATGAAACCTTCGGGAACGTGATTTTTGGAACGAACATGATCCAGGAGACTTGGACCCTACGTCAAGAAACAAAGGAGGAGGCCACGAGGTAGGGGGGCGCCTACCCCCCAGGGCACGCCCTCCACCCTCGTGGGCCCCCTGTTGCTCCAGCGATGTACTCCTTCCTCCTATATATACCTACGTCCCCCAAACGATCAGATACGGAGCCAAAAACCTAATTCCTTTGCCGCAACCTTCTGTACCCACGAGATCCCATCTTGGGGCCTGTTCCGGAGCTCCGCCGGAGGGGGCATCCATCACGGAGGGCTTCTACATCAGCACCATAGCCTCTCCGATGAAGTGTGAGTAGTTTACCTCAGACCTTCGGGTCTTAGCTAGATGGCTTCTTCTCTCTTTTTGGATCTCAATACAATGTTCTCCCCCTCTCTTGTGGAGATCTATTCGATGTAATCTTCTTTTTGCGGTGTGTTTGTTGAGACTGATGAATTGTGGGTTTATGATCAAGTTTATCTATGAACAATATTTGAATCTTCTGAATTCTTTTATGTATGATTGGTTATCTTTGCAAGTATCTTCGAATTATCAGTTTGGTTTGGCCTACTAGATTGATCTTTCTTGCAATGGGAGAACTGCTTAGCTTTGGGTTCAATCTTGCGGTGTCCTTTCCCAGTGACAGTAGGGGCAGCAAGGCACGTATAGTATTGTTGCCATCGAGGATAACAAGATGGTTTTTTTTATCATATTGCATGAATTTATCCCTCTACATCATGTCATCTTGCTTAAGGCGTTACTCTGTTCTTATGAACTTAATGCTCTAGATGCATGCTGGATAGCGGTCGATGTGTGGAGTAATAGTAGTAGATGCAGGCAGGAGTCGGTCTACTTGTCTCGGACGTGATGCCTATATACATGATCATACCTAGATATTCTCATAACTATGCTCAATTCTGTCAATTGCTCAATAGTAATTTGTTCACCCACCGTAAAATACTTATGCTCATGAGAGAAGCCACTAGTGAAACCTATGGCCCCCGGGTCTATCTTCATCATATTAATCCTCCAACACTTAGTTATTTCCGTTGCTTTTTACTTTGCTTTTATTTTACTTTGCATCTTTATCACAAAAATACAAAAAATATTATCCTATCATTTCTATCAGATCTCACTCTCGTAAGTCAAGTGTAGGGATTGACAACCCCTTATCGCGTTGGTTGCGAGGATTTATTTGTTTTGTGTAGGTGCGAGGGACTTGCGCGTAGCCTCCTACTGGATTGATACCTTGGTCTCAAAAACTGAGGGAAATATTTACGCTACTTTGCTGCATCACCCTTTCCTCTTCAAGGGAAAACCAACGCAGTGCTCAAGAGGTAGCAATATCCTGTCATGGATATCCTGGTCTGCTTGTCCTTGGGAAGGATATACCCCTGAAATATGTGTTTAAACACATTTTCCTTTCCATTGTTCTGTTTAAACTGATAATCATATTTTTCCTTCCATTGTTTGGTTTAACCTTTCTTGTGATCTATATGATCTAAGCAGTAATATTCTCCTGCTTATGTAAACACCTCGCCGTACAATTCTGTCAGCAAAACCGTGTTACTATTGTTGATGATATTCCGGTAGCCACCGGTGGACGAGAACTTTGCCTATTGGTCCACCTCGTTCAACGAGCAGGAAAATGGTTCTCTTCGTCCCTCGCCCTTGGTATCGATGTTGTTGCCGACATAACTGATAGGCTACCCTCTGTCATGCCTTGCTATCGTGACCGTGCAAGATGTCAGCCCCCTTTCTACTTTAAACCACATGGTGGGCCCATAACCCACAGTTCTATAGGATCGAAACCTAACTCTCCTATACACCCTGTTGCCAAAGTTATTCCTAGAGCTTGACTTCGTATGTAGTTCACGGGCCACCTTCCGTGTGATCTTCCAATCTGGTATTAAACGCAATACTTATTCCCATTGCTCTGAACCCCTTTCACGCCCTGTAACAGGCATCGAACGATTGCCTGCCCGCTCGAAACTTCCCATGATACCTCCTTACTTTGCTCACGATACCTTCTTAAGTTTCAATTTGAGAGTTACTTTCCGCCACCTTCCCCGACGTTATCGACCAGATAGTCAACCTTGCAGAGGTCCGTTCCCCCGGAATACCCACCCTTTATTCTTTCGTAAGTATGACAGAATTCCCGAAGAAAGGATGCCGACTTCATCATGATGACTTGAAGCAGAGAAATGAAGACATCAAACGTAGTGGATCTACCTCTTCGAGAAGAGCAACCAAGACCGAGAAGATTTGTTAGGATTTCGTAACCAGACCTTTCCCCTTTATTCCACCTCTTCAATCTCGGGACGAGATTTCTTGTAGTGGAGGAGAATTGTGACGCCCGGATAATAAAGCTACAGTAACCCTCTACTAATGATGCCACGTCACCTCGATTACTGTTGCTAATCTCGCGTTGGTTCGAAACCGATTCAAATTCAAATTCAAAATCAAGCACACAATAAAAGTTTTCAAATATTAAAACTAAAATGTTCGGAGTGAACCAAATAATGCATAATTAATTATGGTGGAGAAACCACATTTTATTAAAATGCTTAAATACTCTAAAATAATTAAAATAGTAGCAAAAACAATTATTTAAATGAGATTAAAATAATAAACCGTTACAAACTATTTTGTTTTAGTTGCGAAGCTGATTGTGGTAGTGGCATAATTATTAATGCTCTTTTAGGTACAACTTTTGTATTCTATAAAAGCTAAAATTTAATAAAATAGAAAAGAAAATTAAATAAAAAGAAAAGACAAAACTGTAAACAAAAAAACAAAAACAAAAGGCAAACTCCCTCCCCCTGGGCTGTTTGGCCCAACTGGGCACCCAGCTGGTCGGCCCACCCCTTGGGCTACACCCCCTCACCCCCACTACGTGACCTAGCCCACACCCCACACTCCCCCCCCCCGATCCACTCCTCACCTTGCTCTCCTCCCCCCCCCCCCCGCCTGGATCTGGATCGAACGCCGCCCCCGATCCCGTCGCTGCCCGGAGCTACCTCGGCGTCGAGTCGCCACCCCGTCGGCGATCTCGCTTCCCCAACACCTCCCCAAACCCGCTGTCAGTTCCCTACGGCCCCGCCATGAGCACCGACCTCTCCTCCTCTCCCCCTCGCACTCACGGCTACGGCCAAGGCCGCGACCGCGCTCGCGTCCCCGCGGACAGCCTGCGCCCATGGCTGCCTCGCGCTCTGGCCTCGCCCGCCTCCACCTACCGCTGCCTGCAGTCGCACCGACCATGCCCCTTGCCGGCTTCGTCCCTGCTCCGCCGCCAAGCCTCGCCTCTGCCGCCCCTATGTGTCGCCCGCCGCCCGCGTTGACTGCGCGCGCGCGCGACGACGCTCCCGCCTTTGCTCGCCCTCCTCGCGAACGAGCCCGTCACCCCCGGGTTTGGCTACGCCGCCCGCTGACGGCCGCGCCCTGCCGTCCTCATCGCATGCACTGCGAGGCCGAGCCCCGATGCTGCTCCACTCGACGCCGGCGCCTCTGCAGCCCACCTCCGACAACCCCACGGCCATCCTCCGGAGCACCTCGTCGCGTTGCGTCTGCCGAGCCCACCCACCGATCCAGCCATCGCCGGAGATGGTCGGCCAGTGAGCACCGCCGCTCTCTGCACGCATCGCCGGCGTGCCACCGCGTGTGGCTCACTGACAGGTGGGCCCGCCCGTTTAACCAATCCCCAAACCACGTAATTAGATAGAACCTAATAGAACTATTTAATTGAATAATTGGAAATGACATGTGGACCCATTTATTTTAAAAAGCCTGCTTAAAAATATCTAAGTCAATGACATGTGCCCCCACCTAATCTGTTAAAATTAATTAAACAATTAATTTACAATGTCTCTATGACAGCTGGGTCCCACGAGCTAGTTTGACCAGTCAACGTTCACCCAGTCAACTTCTGACTGTACTATTGTGGCACCCCGGCTCAGAGTGACCCGTTTACCATGCATTGCCAGCCCAGAGACCATGTCTTCTAGCAACACACAACATCTTGGTACAGAAAACAACCGCTTTATTGATGCTAGCGGAACAGAGTTTATATTACAACAGCTGTCGAGGCCAAGCAGCACACCCGGTGCGGCTGAACAATATGTACATTATTTAGTGAACATAAATGGGCCTCGATCAGAACAACTACGTGGCAGCGGAATAACGTCGTAGCGGAAGCTCCATATCACAGGGACACCGATGTGGACACGATCTAGACTCGAGCAGCGCTCCTCTCCAACGAGACTTTCCTGAAATCTGGCATGACACGCCAGGTCAGTACATTGAATGCACTTGCAAGCTCACAACAGGCATAATCATAATGGCAAACAATATCATGATACTTAACCAATTATTAATAATGCAACACTATATGTCAAACATGCTGTGATCATGCTCGAACGTCCCTCGGGACAACTTACCAACCGTGATCATTCTCGGATCACAAACAAGACACCAACGTGGTCTTAACCAGAGTAACTCGTGATCCTTACGACGATCACAACCACGACCAATATCTGGTCCTGAATATCTCGATGGCCTTTCTGCCATCCTCAACAATGCAAAGTTCATAGCTTAGTGTGCACATTTTATTAAACGTTGACTCATGGTGGGACCTACTACGAGGTGTCCGTGACCGTGGACTCGGCTATCGATAGATTATACACTCTGCAGAGGTAGCACACTATACCCACACCACGGAACCCATGGCCTCGCACTCCCATTCGGGTGGACCAACGGCATTCCGACGAAACCCTTCCAATGTCATGACACTCTCCCGGCCACTCCGACCCAATCCCCAACGGGCTAGTCCTGGGTGGCCCTGTGTCTACCAAAGACACACCGACCACCGTCGTGGCCAAAACGATCCCACTCGGGGACCCGGTACCATAATCTCAACAACGGGCACACAAGGTTATGCCTGCTTACCGGGCCAGGGTAAGCACGACGTAACCTTCCCTAGTTGGAGGCACCGACCAGAGGCAATGTCAATGGACCGAATCAAGGCCTTCCCACAAAGGCAAATGTGGTTGCACTGGGAAAAACTCGATTCAGCGGCACCATGACCCAGTCAACGGTATATTCAAGTTGAGTTATATTCAGGTTCAACTTAAAATGAAAATGACCGGTGTCATAGCATGCCATGAAATGCAAAACTACACATGCATCACTTAATAACGAAAATGACCGATGTCATCCATATTCACACTAAGCATAAACATCAACAACTCATATTACTTTGCTGATCAAGATAACTCACATATTAACCAAAATATTTTGCAGCAAGTTTTATTATTTTCTCATGCAAGAACGTAACTCCGATTAATTTCTCATATGAATAACAAAGATTTTACCACACACAAATCCTAATTTCTTTACCAACCAAGTGAGGTTCAAACATTCTGTAAGTCAAGTAAAATGACTAAACAAGTACTTAACAGAATATTTTCTAGCAAATTTTTATCATTTTATTTATGCAAGAACATAACTTTAAATAATTAATAACATGCATAACAAAATTTATTTCTATCATCACCACAAATAGATCCTAGCTTTGCTTCACCAACTAAGCTAGTTTCCACATTCTGTAAATCAAGCATATTAACTAGCAAACACTTAACAGAATATAAATAACACAATAGTTATTTAAATGCATGGATTAATCATTTCATTCAAGTAAGAAAATCATAAATATTGAAATGACACCATGAAAATGTTGTTGTGGCTTGCCTTAGTGCAGATGAGGTTCACAAGCCTTCTGGTGATCCTCAAGACAAGCCTCACCCTCTGAAAATAATTTTAAACACAAAAAGAAAATATCAAGAACACTTCTGAAAATCACCAGAAATTCTAAACAGCTCAGAAAAATCTCATCTTTGGTGAGCTGCTAGATTTCTTTGCAAAGAACAAGATGCAAAAAGAATCAATTCATTTGGACTTATGGTTGAGGAGTTATGGCTGTTTGAAGTGTTCTGTAAATTCAAATGAATTTGAATAAAAATAAGCAGGCTGGGGGGTGACGTCGAAGGCGTAAAGCCCAGGGGCGCCACCACTCGTACCGCTTTGCGCACGTACAGAGTGGCTGACTAGCGGGCCCCGCTAGTCAGGTTAGGAGGAGGGGAGAAGGAAACAGAGGGAGTCGCAGCTCCGCCGGAGCTCTCGCCGGCGACGAGGACTCCTTGGCCAAAACGAGAGGGAGGGATGGCAAGAGGGGGTTGAGGCGCACCTGCCCGTACCCGTAGCGTAGCTAGGGGCGGTCGGACGGCGTCGGAATCAACCTCGCAAGCGGAGGCAGAACACGGTGGTCGCCGGAGATGAAGAAGACGGCGAGCAGAGGCAACTCCAGGGGCTCCAGAGGGGCGGAACGGCTTCACCGGAGAGGGGCGGAGGCCCTGGAAGGGTCGCCCTGGCCTGGGAGGGGCTGGAGCTACCGCGGCGACCAGAGGGGATCGCCGGCGAGCTCGAGCTCGGGGACGGCGGCCCGAGGCCTGCCCGGCCGGGCTACGGCTTCCTACTCGCTTGTGGGGTGTGTGGGAGTGCTGGATGGTGCTCGAGGAGGCTGGGGGCGGCTCCATTTATAGGCGAGCGGCGAGGGGGTTTCGGGCTCCGCCGGTGGACACCTGTCCACGGCGCCCGGCGACGAGCGGCGTCAGTGAGAGGGGAAGAAGGCGACGCAGCTCACGCGGCAACTGTTGGCGGACGGAGACGAGCACAGGAACGAGGAGAAGGCGACGAGCACAGTGCGCACCGCACTGTTGGGTTGGCCGGACCGTGCCCGTGCTCGCTGCGGCGAGCTCCGGCATCGGCGAGCGCCAGAGGGGAGTTAAGGGAGTTGAGACGAAGATGGTGGCGAAGTTTGGCGCGCTACGGCAGTCGGGGAAGCGAGCACGCGCGAAACAGAGCGCTCGGCGGCACTCAGAGCGCGTCGACACGCATGCCAGCACCCCTGGACGAACGCGGTCACCGCGTGGACTATGACATCAGGCCGAGCTAAGCCTAAACTTCATGTCTGGCGTGTTGTTCGTGGTAGTTTGAGATGTTACCACGCTTTGGTTTGGATCCAGGTGCAGTAGAGAAGTTTTTACACGCCAGGTAAGTTTCTGGTCAGTAACTTTGAGAGGTTACTGAGGTCAAATGGCTGGGAGTTAGAGGCTGTGCTTTGGAGGTAGCCAAGAGTTACTAAGGTGAAAATGCACAAGAAAACCCAGGCACAATGGAGCAAGTAAAATGGTAGTTGCTGTAGAAACCACCATTTCTGTCCAGAACAGAAAATATTTTCTGTAGCAAAAATATTCCAAAAAGTGATGAAATATTTTTGCTCAGGAAGGTGCCCTAGGGTTCAAAGAATATTTGTGAATTATCTCAGATTTTTCTGGGCCATAAAAATTAGGGTTGCTTTGGAGCATACTGATCTGGCTAGGGTTTTTGAGAGAAAATGAATATTTTTCTTTTAAGAAAAATATTCCAAAGATTATTTTGGGATGGATCAGAAGGGGAATGATGATCAGAGAGGGAAATGGAGCACTTGGGTGAAAGCCAAGAGTACCCAAGTGTTTAAGTCCATATGAAAAGATTCAAAAACTCCAAGTTTCAAATTTAATCCAAATAAAAATCAAGCAAATGAGAGAGGGCAAAAACCAGGCTGTCACAAACCTCCCCCACTTAGAATGAATCTCGTCCTCGAGATTCGGTTGCTTGGGAAAACCACTCTGGATAATGTGACTGTAGAAATTCTTCCCGCTCCCAAGTTGATTCTGACTCTGTGTGATGCTCCCACTGAACTTTGTAAAATTTCCTTACTTTACTGCGAGTGACCCTTTCCATCTGATCCAAAATTCTGAACGGTCTCTCTTCATAAGTTAAATCATTTGCCAACTCTACCTCAGCCATAGCAGTCCTTTTCTCAGGCGGGGATATGCATCGTCTCAATTGTGAAACATGAAACACGTCTGCCAACTCAGCGGGTAGTTCTAATTGATACGCAACAGTACCTACTCGAGACATAACTGGGAATGGACCGATAAATCTGGGGGCCAACTTTCCACGAGTCTGAAATCTCTTGACTCCTTTCATAGGAGTGACTCGGAGGTATACGTGCTCTCCGGGTTCAAAACTTATCTGTCGGTGCTTTGCATCATAATAACTTTTCTGTCGAGATTTGGCCAATTGCAATCTGTCTCTGATTTCCTTAACTTGTTTCTCAGCTTCCATCATGAGATCTGTTCCGAAGATATGGCTATCTCCAGTTTGAGACCAATTTAAAGGAGTGCGGCACTTACGGCCATACAGAGCTTCATATGGTGACATTTTCAGACTGGTCTGGAAGCTGTTGTTATAGGAAAACTCGGCATATGGCAAACAGTCTTCCCATTTGGGTCCTTGGGCTAAAGCACAGGCTCGCAACATATCTTCGAGTATTTGATTTACCCTTTCTGTCTGTCCATTCGTCTGAGGATGATAAGCAGTACTATATTTCAGTGCTGTCCCCAAGGCTTGATGGAGGCGTGACCAAAAAGCGGAGGTAAACAGGGAACCTCGGTCGGAAGTGATAGTTCGGGGTACTCCATGCAGACTGACTATTCTGGATACATACAGCTGTGCACGTTGATCTGCCCTGTATCTGGTGCTGATTGGAATGAAGTGAGCGACCTTGGTTAGGGTGTCCACTATGACCCAGATTGCATCATTGCCTCGCTGAGTCTTAGGCAATCCCGTAATGAAATCCATACAAACGTCATCCCATTTCCATTGTGAAACCGGCAGCGGTTGGAGGGGTCCGGCTGGCTTCTGATGCTCTGCCTTCACGTTGTTGCATATGTCGCAACAGGCTACAAAATAGGCAATGTCTTTCTTCATTCCATCCCACCAGAATATTTGTCTAAGGTCCTCATACATTTTCGTACCTCCCGGGTGAATGGAATATGAGGATTCGTGTGCTTCTGACAGAATTTTCTTCCTTAAATCCGGTTGATTGGGTACACAATTCCGTCCACGGAATCGGAGGGTACCGAATTTGTCCTTGAAGAAATCTGGGGTCTGTTCTGCCATCTGGCCATCGGCACGTCTTTGCAGCTCGGTGTCAGCTGGCTGGGCCTTGCGGATCTCTATCTCAAGTGTGGGTGTAACTTCCAAAATATTAGCGAGGCCAGCATCCACTATGAGCTGAGCGATCTCCTCTTGGAGTTCGGGCGGCAAGGATCTCAATATGACATTTAAGCTGACGGGCTTTCGACTGAGTGCATCGGCAACTACGTTGGCCTTGCCCGGGTGGTAATTTATTCCAAGGTCATAATCCTTGACCAACTCTAGCCATCTTCGCTGACGGAGGTTTAAATCTGGCTGAGTGAAGATGTATTTGAGACTCTTGTGGTCGGTAAAAATTTGGCACCGTTTTCCAATGAGGTAGTGTCTCCAAATTTTTAATGCATGAACCACCGCAGCCAATTCCAAATCATGAGTAGGATAATTTCCCTCATGGGGTCGTAGCTGTCGCGATGCATATGCTACTACCTTGCTGTCTTGCATAAGTACGCAACCAATACCTTGCCTGGAGGCGTCACAATACACATCAAAACTGCGATAAATGTCTGGAAGAGTCAATACAGGTGCGGTTGTCAGACGTATCTTTAACTCATTAAAACTTTTCTCACAGTCCTCCATCCATTCAAACTTCTTATCCTTTTTGAGCAGCTCCGTCATGGGTTTAGCAATCTTGGAAAACCCTTCAATAAAACGACGGTAATATCCAGCCAATCCGAGAAAACTACGGATCTGCGTCACAGTCGTGGGCGGCACCCAATCGAGCACATCCTTTACTTTGCTCGGGTCCACGGCTATACCTTCGGCGGATAGTACATGTCCGAGAAACCCAACTTGCTTGAGCCAAAATTCGCATTTACTGAATTTGGCGTATAGCTGATGGTCGCGGAGTCGTTGTAGCACTGCTCGGAGGTGATCCTTGTGCTCTTCTTCACCCTTGGAGTAAATGAGGATGTCATCGATGAAGACTACCACGAATTTGTCGAGGAAGTCCATGAATACTTTGTTCATCATATGCATGAAGAAAGCAGGGGCATTGGTGAGACCAAAGGACATCACGGTATATTCGTAAAGACCGTACCGAGTAGTGAATGCGGTCTTAGGAATATCCTCCTTTTTAATCTTGAGCTGATGATATCCGGTCCGTAAATCGATCTTAGAGAATACTTTAGCCCCACTGAGCTGATCAAACAGATCATCAATCCTTGGCAGCGGATATTTATTTTTGATAGTGACCTCATTCAGCTGGCGGTAATCTACGCACATACGGAGACTGCCATCCTTTTTGTCCACGAAAATAGCAGGTGATCCCCATGGTGAAGAGCTGGGACGAATATATCCTTTCTGGAGCAATTCATCAAGCTGTTTCTTTAGCTCCACTAATTCTGATGAGGGCATCCGGTAATACTTCTTGTATAACGGTGCAGTCCCGGGCACAAGATCTATTGCAAATTCCAGTTCCCGATCTGGTGGCATGCCTGGCAGTTCTTCTGGAAATACATCAGGGTACTCGCTGACCACAGGAATAAATTCCAATTCAGCCACAGCGGTGCAAACCAATTCTTGCTTGGGTATATTCTTGCGAGCGTAGAATTTGATAGTCTGCCCATTCAGACTGGTCAAAGTGACTTCTCGGGTTGCGCAGTTTATGCAAACTTGATATTTGGTCAACCAATTCATACCCAATATAATATCCAACTTTTCAGACTCAATGATTATCAGAGAGGTTGGAAAGTAGACTCCGTTGATATTGATTTCCAGATCACGGCAGACCAGATTGCTCTTGATTATAGATCCCGGGGTTTGTACCAGCATATTTTTGCCCAAAAGCGTGCAAGGAAAGTTGTTTTGGGCAGCAAAACTCCGAGAAATAAAAGAATGGGAAGCCCCAGAGTCAAATAAAATTACGGCAGGTATGTCATTAACAGAAAACATACCAATGACGACTTCTGGCTTCTCTTGGGCTTCATCGGCGGAGATATGATGCACGTGCCCAGTGAAGTTTTGCTGGGTTGGCCATGACTCCATAAAGTTGACTTGTGGCCTGATTAGGCCATTCGCCTTGTTGTTCTTGGGGCACTGTCTGGCATAATGTCCGTTCTGCCCACAATTAAAGCAAGAATTATTGCGCTGACGCTCTTCATGTATTGGGTTGGTCACGACATTCTTGACTTGAGTGGTGGTCTTGTTAACATTCTGCTGCCAATTTGGCTTGTATTCCACCTGAGTCTGCTGCCAGGTACGAGCCTTTTGCACTGGTTGCCCATCCTTCTTTGGCTCAAACTTACGCTTGTTGTCGTTGTTAACAGGCCTATTATCTGCTATAAGCTTGTGCTCCCGTTCAGCAATGAAAGCCTTGTTCACCAGAGTTTGGAAATCTGGGAAATCAAGCATACTGAGAGTACACCGGAGTTGCGGATTTAGGCCTCCAAGAAATCTGTCAATCTTCCTTTCTTCGGTGGCCACGTCATAAAGAGAGTAACGGGCCAGATGATTGAATTTTTGCAAATATTCAGCCACAGACTGATTTCCTTGGACGAGTGCGAGAAATTCACGCTGCTTGGTCTTCATAACTCCAGTAGGGATATGATATTTTCGGAACTGATCCTTAAACTTTTCCCAGGTGATTTCCTCATCAACCGGCCACATGGCTTTTGTATTTTCCCACCATATGGCAGCTGCGCCTTCAAGGTAATGAGTTGCAAATGGAACTTTATCATTTTCTTCAGTACGAGCAATCTCAAGCTTTTTCTCAATGGTGCGCAACCAATCGTCTGCATCCAATGGGTCAACAATCTGACTGAAGCTGGGTGGCTTGGTCCTCTGAAAATCTGACAGCTTTGAGTGATGACCGTTCTGATTTCCATTCTGTCCAACCATAGCTTGCACACTTCTTAATATTTCAATCAGATCATTGTTCCTTCTTTCCTCAAACATACGCAGAATTTGCTTGGTGGAGGGCGGATTAGGCGGTGGAGGTGGTGGCAGAACGTACGGCTCGGGAGAATGTCCTGCCTGTCGTGCGGAACGACGAACAGGAGTTCCCTCACGAACGTTGCTACTGCTGCCTCCCCGCGTCATCCTATTGTGGATTTTTCCCAAGACAACGCAATCGAGATGAGAAACATCCAAGAATAAAATTGGGGAAAAGCCAGCAACAAATCCCGGAAGAAAACAAAAGAGCGAAGAAAATACGGCGAATAAAGTCCCAACATAATTATACATAGACTCATACATGAAAGATAAACAACATGCCAGGTTCAACTACTCTCATACATGCAACGAAACATCATGACTCGTACGACTACATCCGTACATCATCCGGACGACTGCGAATACTCAAAGATACTACTGCTCTGCTGGTGCTGCGGTGTCCTCCCCTGAAGCGGTCTCGGATCCCGAACTGACGTGGTTAACGGAAACCTCCGGGTTAAAGGTAACACGACGGCGCTGCCTCGAGGGCTCTCCCTCAGGGGCAGGGGTAGGATGAAGCATCGGGGCTACAGGAGTAGCGAGAAGTGAAACCCACTCGGCAGGAGTACTGAGAGGATTCACGGCCGAGACGCCCGTGCTACTCGGAGGAGTAACCGGCGAAATAGGGGAACTAGAACTGGCTGGAATATAAGGGGTAAATCCCAGAGAAGATGGAGTAGTGGCAGATCTAGTAGTGACTAAAGCAGCGGCTAAAGCAGTACGGGCACGAGTCAGCTCTCGAGCCAGCTCGTGGATCATCAGATAGCTAGCAGTGACATAACGAGCAAGGTGGCTAGCAACGCTATCAGACTCCGGATCAATGATAGGGAAACGGACACGACCGTTGTCGTGCAGAGATGGGTAGTAATAGAAACCTGGGTGGTTCTGCATTCGGACCTCGTTGTAGCGAAGCTCGACAAGGACCTCGAATGCAGCAAACTGGACAGCCTGAGAAGCGGTGGAGGCGTATCCGCTCCGAGAAGTACGAGTGTAAGAGCTGGAATCGGAACTAGTGCGCAGAGTGACCACTGCATGATACTCATACACTGAATCAGCTAGATGCTCCCGGTACACACGATAGACTGGGTCGTCTCCGAGAGGGTACAGCCGACGCCACACGTTGCGAAGGAGGTGCGGTGACGTGTACGGCATCAGCTGCAACTGGCACGGATACGGCACCGGAGCCATCTACACCCACAACCATTAGCAGGTTAGCATAAAAATTTATAAGCCAAATGCATGCAATGCAACAACCAGCAAAAATTACTACCGGCACTCAACTTAAACTCGTATCTAACGTCCAGTTAACACGTCGTAGTCTAGCGTGGCCTACAGTCAGCGCGGCTCTGATACCAAGCGTTGTGGCACCCCGGCTCAGAGCGACCGGTTTACCATGCATTGCCAGCCCAGAGACCATGTCTTCTGGCAACACACAACATCTTGGTACAGAAAACAACCGCTTTATTGATGCTAGCGGAACAGAGTTTATATTACAACAGCTGTCGAGGCCAAGCGGCACACCCGGTGCGGCTGAACAATATGTACATTATTTAGTGAACATAAAGGGGCCTCGATCAGAACAACTACGTGGCAGCGGAATAACGTCGTAGCGGAAGCTCCATATCACAGGGACACCGATGTGGACACGATCTAGACTCGAGCAGCGCTCCTCTCCAACGAGACTTTCCTGAAATCTGGCATGACACGCCAGGTCAGTACATTGAATGCACTTGCAAGCTCACAACAGGCATAATCATAATGGCAAACAATATCATGATACTTAACCAATTATTAATAATGCAACACTATATGTCAAACATGATGTGATCATGCTCGAACGTCCCTCGGGACAACTTACCCACCGTGATCATTCTCGGATCACAAACAAGCCACCAACGTGGTCTTAACAAGAGTAACTCGTGATCCTTACGGCGATCACAACCACGACCAATATCTGGTCCCGAATATCTCGATGGCCTTTCTGCCATCCTCAACAATGCAAAGTTCATAGCTTAGTGTGCACATTTTATTAAACGTTGACTCATGGTGGGACCTACTACGAGGTGTCCGTGACCGTGGACTCGGCTATCGATAGATTATACACTCTGCAGAGGTAGCACACTGTACCCACACCACGGAACCCATGGCCTCGCACTCCCATTCGGGTGGACCAACGGCATTCCGACGAAACCCTTCCATTGCCATGACACTCTCCCGGCCACTCCGACCCAATCCCCAACGGGCTAGTCCTGGGTGGCCCCGTGTCTACCAAAGACACACCGACCACCGTCGTGGCCAAAACGATCCCACTCGGGGACCCGGTACCATAATCTCAACAACGGGCACACAAGGTTATGCCTGCTTACCGGGCCAGGGTAAGCACGACGTAACCTTCCCTAGTTGGAGGCACCGACCAGAGGCAATGTCAATGGACCGAATCAAGGCCTTCCCACAAAGGCAAATGTGGTTGCACTGGGAAAAACTCGATTCAGCGGCACCATGACCCAGTCAACGGTATATTCAAGTTGAGTTATATTCAGGTTCAACTTAAAATGAAAATGACCGGTGTCATAGCATGCCATGAAATGCAAAACTACACATGCATCACTTAATAACGAAAATGACCGATGTCATCCATATTCACACTAAGCATAAACATCAACAACTCATATTACTTTGCTGATCAAGATAACTCACATATTAACCAAAATATTTTGCAGCAAGTTTTATTATTTTCTCATGCAAGAACGTAACTCCGATTAATTTCTCATATGAATAACAAAGATTTTACCACACACAAATCCTAATTTCTTTACCAACCAAGTGAGGTTCAAACATTCTGTAAGTCAAGTAAAATGACTAAACAAGTACTTAACAGAATATTTTCTAGCAAATTTTTATCATTTTATTTATGCAAGAACATAACTTTAAATAATTAATAACATGCATAACAAAATTTATTTCTATCATCACCACAAATAGATCCTAGCTTTGCTTCACCAACTAAGCTAGTTTCCACATTCTGTAAATCAAGCATATTAACTAGCAAACACTTAACAGAATATAAATAACACAATAGTTATTTAAATGCATGGATTAATCATTTCATTCAAGTAAGAAAATCATAAATATTGAAATGACACCATGAAAATGTTGTTGTGGCTTGCCTTAGTGTAGATGAGGTTCACAAGCCTTCTGGTGATCCTCAAGACAAGCCTCACCCTCTGAAAATAATTTTAAACACAAAAAGAAAATATCAAGAACACTTCTAAAAATCACCAGAAATTCTAAACAGATGAGAAAAATCTCATCTTTGGTGAGCTGCTAGATTTCTTTGCAAAGAACAAGATGCAAAAAGAATCAATTCATTTGGACTTATGGTTGAGGAGTTGTGGCTGTTTGAAGTGTTCTGTAAATTCAAATGAATTTGAATAAAAATAAACAGGCTGGGGGTGACGTCGAAGGCGGAAAGCCCAAGGGTGCCACCACTCGTACCGCTTCGCGCGCATATAGAGTGAATGATTAGCGGGCCCCGCTAGTCAGGTTAGGAGGACGGGGAGAAGGAAACTGAGGGAGTCGCAGCTCTGCCGGAGCTCTCGCCGGCGATGAGGACTCCTTGGCCAAAACGAGAGGGAGGGATGGCAAGAGGGGGTTGAGGCGCACCTGCCCGTACCCGTAGCGTAGCTAGGGTGGTCGGACGGCGTCGGAATCAACCTCGCAAGCAGAGGCAGAACACGGTAGTCGCCGGAGATGAAGAAGACGGCGAGCAGATGCAACTCCAGGGGATCCAAAGGGGCGGAACGGCTCACCAGAGAGGGGTGGAGGCCCTGGAAGGGTCGCCCTGGCCTGGGAGGGGCTGGATCTACCGCGGCGACCAGAGGGGATTGTCGGCGAGCTCGAGCTCGGGGACGGCGGCCCGAGGCCTGCCCGGCCGGGCTACAGCTTCCTACTCGCTTGTGGGGTGTGTGGGAGTGCTGGATGGTGCTCGAGGAGGCTGGGGGCGGCTCCATTTATAGGCAAGCGGCGAGGGGGTTTCGGGCTCCGCCGGTGGACACCTGTCCACGGCGCCCGGCGACGAGCGGCATCAGTGAGAGGGGAAGAAGGCGACGCAGCTCACGCGGCAACTGTTGGCGGACGGAGACGAGCACAGGAACGAGGAGAAGGCGACGAGCACAGTGCGCACCGCACTGTTGGGTTGGCCGGACCGTGCCCGTGCTCGCTACGGCGTGCTCCGGCGTCGGCGAGCACCAGAGGGGAGTTAAGGGAGTTGAGACGAAGATGGTGGCGAAGTTTGGCGCGCTACGGCAGTCGGGGAAGCGAGCACGCGCGAAACAGAGCGCTCGGCGGCACTCAGAGGGCGTCGACACGCATGCCAGCACCCCTGGATGAACGCGGTCACCGCGTGGACTATGACATCAGGCCGAGCTAAGCCTAAACTTCATGTCTAGCGTGTTGTTCGTGGTAGTTTGAGATGTTACCACGCTTTGGTTTGGATCCAGGTGCAGTAGAGAAGTTTTTACACGCCAGGTAAGTTTCTGGTCAGTAACTTTGAGAGGTTACTAAGGTCAAATGGCTGGGAGTTAGAGGCTGTGCTTTGGAGGTTAGCCAAGAGTTACTAAGATGAAAATGCATAAGAAAACCCAGGCACAATGGAGCAAGTGTAATGGTAGTTGCTGTAGAAACCACCATTTCTGTCCAGAACAGAAAATATTTTCTGTAGCAAAAATATTCCAAAAAGTGATGAAATATTTTTGCTCAGGAAGGTGCCCTAGGCTTCAAAGAATATTTGTGAATTATCTCAAATTTTTGTGGGCCATAAAAATTAGGGTTGCTTTGGAGCATACTGATCTGGCTAGGGTGTTTGAGAGAAAATGAATATTTTTCTTTTAAGAAAAATATTCCAAAGATTATTTTGGGATGGATCAGAAGGGGAATGATGATCAGATAGGGAAATGGAGCACTTGGGTGAAAGCCAAGAGTACCCAAGTGTTTAAGTCCATATGAAAAGATTCAAAAACTCCAAGTTTCAAATTTAATCCAAATAAAAATTAAGCAAATGAGAGAGGGCAAAAACCAGGCTGTCACAACTATTGACCTTGACCCTGAAACCCCCCCCCCCCACCTGTCATACGCAGGGGCTGGCTACTGCTGTGTATAAATAGTATTTTCAGTTTATTTTCGAATTAAAGTAATTCTAGAAAATCATTAAAACTTTAAAAAATCATATCGAATAAACCGTAACTCGGACGAAAATACTTTGTACATGAAAGTTGCTCATAACGACGAGACGAATCCGAATACGCAGCCCGTTCGTCCGCCACACACCCCTAGCATAGCAAACACGCAACCTTCCTCCTCTGGTTCATCTGTCCAAAAACGCGAAACCCCCGGGAATACTTTCCCGGATGTTTTCCCCCTTCGACGGTATCACCTACTACCGCGTTAGGGCACATCTAGTACCGCTCATTGTCATGTCATGCACCGTCATGCTTATGTTTGCATTGTATTCATTGTTTCTTCCCCCTCTTCTCTTCGGTAGACTACGAGACTGACGCCGCTGCTGGTGCCCCGATCGACTACGTTGTTGACGACCCCTCCTTGCCAGAGCAACCAGGCAAGCCCGCCCCCTTGATCACCAGATATCGCCTATTCCTTCTCTCTACTGCTTGCATTAGAGTAGTGTAGCATGTTACTGCTTTCGGTTAATCCTATTCTGATGCATAGCCTGTCATTGTTGCTACAGTTGTTACCCTTACCTGCTATCCTACTGCTTAGTATAGGATGCTAGTGTTCCATCAGTGGCCCTACCTTCTTGTCCGTCTGCTGTGCTATACTATCGGGCCGTGATCACTCGGGAGGTGATCACGGGTATATACTATATACTTTATACATGATACATGTGTTGACTAAAGTCGGGTCGGCTCGTGGAGCACCCGCGAGTGATTCACGGATTGGGGGCTGAAAGGACCTTTGTCCCGACGGCCCTCTGGGTGGATCTTTGTGGCAGAGCGACAGGGCAGGTTGAGACTACCTAGGTGAGAGGTGGGCCTAGCCCTGGTCGGCGTCCGCAGTTACTTCAAAATAACACGCTTAACGAGTTCTTGGTATTTGATCTGAGTCTGGCCACTGGCCTATACGCACTAACCAACTACGTGGGAACAGTTATGGGCACTCGACGTCATGGTATCAGCCGAAGCCTTCGTGACGTCAGCGACTGAGCGGCGCGCGCCGGATTGGACCGCATAACGCAACTTCCTTTGAAATGGAGGTTGCTAGGTCTGCTTCCGGCCGCCCTCGAAACGTGCAGGTGTGCAATGGGCGATGGGCCCAGACCCCTGCGCCATAGGATTTAGACCGGCGTGCTGACCTCTCTGTTGTGCCTAGGTAGGGCTATGACGCGTTGATCTTCCGAGGCCGGGCATGACCCAGGAAAGTGTGTCCGGCCAAATGGGATCGAGCGTGTTAGGTAATGTGGTGCACCCCTGCAGGGAAGTTTATCTATTCGAATAGCCGTGTCCCTCGGTAAAAGGACGACCCAGAGTTGTACCTTGACCTTATGACAACTAGAACCGGATACTTAATAAAACACACCCTTCCAAGCGCCAGATATAACCCGGTGATCGCTCTCACACAGGGCGACGAGGGTAGTATCGCCGGGTAGGTTTATGCTATGCGATGATACTTGGTGAACTTACCATCTACTCTCTTCTACATGCTGCAAGATGAAGGCTGCCAGAAGTGTAGTCTTCGACACGACTAGCTATCCCCCTCTTATTCTCGCATTCCGCAGTACAGTCCACCGATATCGGCCCCTTTACATAGATACCCATGCATATGTAGTGTAGATCCTTGCTTGCGAGTACTTTGGATGAGTACTCACGGTTGCTTTTCTCCCTCTTTCCCCCCTTTCCATTTCTTCTTGGTTGTTGCAACCAGATGCTGGAGCCCAGGAGCTTGACGCCACCGTCGACGACGACTACTATGCACCGCGGGTGCCTACTACTACGTGCAGGCCGCTGACGATGGCCAGGAGTAGTTTAGGAGGATCCCAGGCAGGAGGCCTGCGCCTCTTTCGATCTGTATCCCAGTTTGTGCTAGCCTTCTTAAGGCAAACTTGTTTAACTTATGTCTGTACTCAGATATTGTTGCTTCCGCTAACTCGTCCATGATCGAGCACTTGTATTCGAGCCCTCAAGGCCCCTGGCTTGTATTATGATGCTTGTATGACTTATTTTATTTTTAGAGTTGTGTTGTGATATCTTCCCGTGAGTCCCTGATCTTGATCGTGCACGTTTGCGTGTATGATTAGTGTACGATTGAATCGGGGGCGTCACAATTTGATCTCCTCGGAGCCATCGTATCCTCTGACCAGCAGGGCCCCGTTCAACGCCTCTGCATCCCAACACGCTACCTGCTGTCCATACCCGGCACGATGAACGCTTGGCTGACATCCCCTGAATTCGAAAAACTCCAGCAGCTTGAGTTATACGATTACCATGAAACCGAACACCAAGAATTTGTATCCACACCACCATTGTCCATCTCGTGCTTTTCCTCCTCTCTCCACACCGCCACCTTCGCCCAATGCCATCTACCAGACGATCTGGTACAAATGCTTCGACTCCCACTGCTAAAAAAACTTCCGCTTGTGTTGGTTTATCCGTCGGAGGCCTCACTGCACAGCATCATCCACTCCAGTTGCCCTGCCCTGGAGTGCTTGCTGATTGTTTTGGGAGTGGAAATCCCTATCAGTTGTCTCCAAATAAAGTCGCCTCATCTTAAAAGCATTGGAATTGCTTTTGAAGGATAGCAGCTCATCATCGAAGATGCCCCTTCACTTCAAAGGTTGCTCCTTTATTATTGTTATAAACCTTGGCAAACAACTATCGTCTCTGCGCCCAAACTAGAGACCTTGGGTGTAATTCACGATCCGTTTAACGATCACAAGAAGTTGGTGTTTGGCTCCTCACTTTTTCAGGTACCGTATATTATCATCTACACATTTGTAATCATAATCTGCATTTTTCATTTGTGCGCATAAGTTCTATATCATCTTGGAATACATTTTGGGTACTAATATTATGTTATATGCTCAATGAAGAGTTTGTCCATGGATAGCCTATCAATGCTGCTGGATTCTGTAAAGATCTTATATATCGGAATGTTTAGTTATGATCTGAACATAATTATTGGCTTGTTGCGATGCTTTCGGTCTCTGGAGAATTTATATATAAAGGTGATGATTTCATGCACATTGAATGACCGTATATATTGTACTAGAATTAACCGTTCAGTTGTTGCTCTTTCGACATACTCTTTTTTTAGACCTTAACTGTTTTCAAATCTTCATGTCTACTTAGGCACTACAACCACATGGAGAAAAACGTATAACCAATAGGTGGCATAATAAGCACCAAGATTTTCTCAGTTCTCATGACATCCGTTTGAGGACAATAACGATGGAAGGATATGCATCCAACCAGGCAAACAGAAGCTTTGTCACATTCTTCCTATTGAATGTGAGGTTACTATTGTCCATGAGGCTCAAGTTTTACAGCAAGAGATTTCTCATGGACGGACACGTTGAACAGCAAAAAAAGAAGTTTTAGGTGGACAAATGGGCTTCTAAATGTGCTCGGCTTCTATTTACAACAAATTGTAGTCATCCTGAAATAATATTTTTTTGCACAGGATGTTGATTTTATGGATCAGACCGATCCATTTGTTTGTGACTGCGAAAAAGAGTGGTTGGGTTAGATGTTACTGCCATGTTCAATCTGGGCTTTGTCTAAATTTGATGAACAATTAATCCTTGGGCTTTTTGTACCGTTAGTAAGCTTGAGTTGCATGTTGTTGCCCCCATACTCCCCTCCACCAGCCAATACACTGCCGCATCTTCCACGGCTGCTGTTCATTCCCGTCCGAGGCCTCGCCGTCGTTCTCTGCTGTCGGATTTCGGGTTCTGGCAAAACCCTTGAGGTTCGAACACTGGGGTGCGCACGAAGATCTCTCCCCCCTCTAGCTCACGCCCTCACCGCGATCTCAAAGCTCGGCGCGTCGAACTCACAGAACAAGAGACACAAGGTTTATACTGGTTTGGGCCACCGATGTGGTGTAATACCCTACTCCAGTGTGGTGTGGTGGATTGCCTCTTGGGCTGAGGATGAACAGTTACAAGGGAAGAACAGCCTCCTGAGGAGAGGTGCTCTTTGTGCTTGGTGAGCTTGCGTGGATGAGGATGATCTGAATGGCCCCCGATCCGTCCCTTCCTACTGTGGTGGCTAGTCCTATTTATAGAGGCCCTGGTCCTCTTCCCAAATGTAGGCGGGAAGGGATCCAACAACGGCCAAATTTGAAGGGAGACAACTAGTACAAGTTATCCTGACTAAAGGTTGTCTTCGCCTGCCAAAGGCTCTGGTGGTGACGCCGTCTTGGGCTCCACAGTGACCTCCGTCCTGCCGTCCTGCTGGTCTTGGTCTTGTTGCACCGATATGGAAACCTTTGCCTAATGCCTCAGGACTCCTCGCCCACGCTTGCCTCTTTAGCACCAAAGAGGAAACGAGTACGCTGCACGCTCTGGCGCTCGCCTGGCCTTGGTTGTCATGGCTTGCGTCACAGAAACCTCGCGAGGTGCCCCTCGCCTTGATCTCTCCGCCCCTCGCGAGCCAGCCTGGTGAGGCTGCCCCCGAGAAGGTCTTGCGTCGTCCGCCTCGCGAGGCTTGGCCCCTCGCGAGGGTCTTGAGTGTTGGCTGATGAAGATGGGCCGTACAAGGCCATGGTGGAGCCACGCCGTGGACCGCAGGCAGGCAAGTCTGGGGACCCCCGTTCCCAGGACGCCGACAATAGCCCCTGGGCCCAAGGCGCGCTTGGACTTGGCTTCGAGGCGAAGCCAAGAGGCAAGTGCGAAGCGCCGCGGGCCCCAACAGCCTGCGGCCTCGGTTGACGTATGGCGATTGATGGGACATGGGCGTCTCCGCTTCCCCATGCTGCCTCGGCAACTGCCCGACTTGACGAGTCCCTGATACATGCAGAGAAGACCATCATTACCTGTGATTGTGGGAGTCGCCAATTGGCCTTCTCCTGCTATAAATGAGGAGGGGGTGGATCCCCCGTTGCTCATCTCTTCCTGCTCCGCTCGCTTCTTCTCCCTTGCTTCATTGCTAGCAGCGACACCCATGGCGCCTGCGAAGAGGTTCTCGGCCGCAGAGAAGGGGAAGGCCTGCCAGGAGGGGCCCGGCTCACCGCCGCCCAAGAGGGGGCGCGGCCGCCCCCGCAAGCACACCGCGACCCCCGCTGTGGCCCCTCGCAGCCGTGGTGGCGCCCCTTCGCGCGGTGGGAGTCGCCCAGGTCGTGGCAGCCCCGTCGATGAAGGGAGGCGTGCCATGGTTGCACGGCCTCCCCGGTCGTGCTTCCACTCGGCGGAGGTGCTGCCGGAGTTCGCCGTGTGGTCGGAGAACCCGGCCGGCACCTGGCTTTAGCTCCCGCGCTTCTTTGCCGGCGAGCTGCCAGCCATGGGTCCAGGCGGTCTCTGGCTGCAGGCAGACGGCTGCTGCAGCAAGGCTTCATGGGTCACGGTCGAGGTCTCCGTCACGAGCAACGCAGCCCTGGCCCGCGGCTGTGTACCCTCCACTTCAAGTACGATGGCAACGCGACCCTCTACGTGAGGGTGTTCGGGGAAGATGGTCGCCGCGTCGGGTGCTGCCCTGAGGACAACGATGGTGGTGAGGTGCTCAGCCTTGGCGATGGTCGCGACGAGGGTGAAAGTGGGCTTGTCCTCGGCGCCGACCGCGGCTCGTCCAGCTACGACGACTCTTCTTCTAGCGACAGCTCCAACGGTGGCGGCTACGACCAGCCGCTGCGCCCGCTTCAAGGGCGGCAGCGGGTCATCTCGTCGCCGCACCCCAGTGAAGCGCGAGGAGGGGTCTGGCTGAGCCCAGGAGAGTGCCATGGGCCCACTCTCGCGAACTGATGCGGGGGCACACACCACTTTTGTTTCATTCTTCCTTTTCTTCCTGCATTAAGAGAGAGACAAGTATGGGGCCCCGCGGGGGCGTGCAACGAACCATGATTACCAAGTTGCTATGTTATGTTTATCATTCCTGTGTCGTGTTGCAGCATCGGTGTTTTATGTAGGCGCGTAGAAATAACTTAGCTTGACGCGCTCGAAGTAGTTTCCGCCTCATGAGGCGCGCATTTCCCATTACCTGGCAAGACCTCCTTGGCTTGGGAGGCATCTAGGAGCTGCAAAAGTTCGTTAGGAAACTCTTATTCTTCCGAGCCCTGGTTGCAGGCACAGCCGGCCATGATCCAGCGCTTCGCATCACGGTACCCGAGGGGCACGGATTGAGAGAGGTGCGCCAGCTTGTGAGCTCGAGCGAGGGTGCCTCGCGAAGAATAGGAAAAACGCTCATGAGCGCGCCTATCCAGCCCCCTCGCGAGGCATGCGAGGGAGAGTACGGGTCAAAACAAGGAACCGAGGGCAGAAACGGAGGCAAAAGGCGATGGAACCAAGCTGGCAAGAAACACCAGAAAGCAAATTTTCATTAAAGAGGGGCAAGCCAACTACGGAAAGCAAATGAAAAGCCGCGTCCGACACCTAGTCTAGTCTTCTCACCAGCACGGAGCCACTAGGACGTGGGAGGGAGCCCCCGAGGCCCGAGAGCGGCACTCTTGAGACTCCGGGGCGTGTACAGCCCCACTCATTATTACGTGAGAGTGTCACGAGCGAAGACCTTCATAGGCACTGGGCCTTGCTTCACAGGCGTCGGGCCTTGCTTCATGGGTAGAACTCCAGAGGTGCTGGATGTTCCAAGTGTTCTAGATGGGGACCCCGTCCTTCGTCTCCAGGCGCACGGCGCCAGGCCTGGAGACGTGGGCGGCCCTAAACGGGCCCTCCCACATGGGTGAAAGCTTATGCAGCCCTTCCCTGGAGAGCACCTGCCTTAGGATGAGGTCACCAACCTCGAGCGTCCTAGAGCGAACACTGCGACAGTGATACCGTCGCAGCGCCTGCTGGTACCTTGCCGCTCGAAGCATGGCTTTGTGGCGGCGTTCCTCCCCCAGCACGAGGTCCATCCCCTGCATGGCATCATGTTGCGCCTCATCAAACGCGAGGACCCGCGCGGAGCGATGCTTGACCTCGTGAGGGAGAACTGCTTCTGCTCCGTAGACGAGGAAGAACGGGGTCTCACCTGTCGGCTTGGTGGCGGTGGTGCGGATGGACCACAGCACAGACTGGAGCTCATCGTGCCAACCCATGCCGCAGGCCTCGAGCTTCTTCTTGAAGGTCCTGGTCTTGCGGCCCCTCAGGACCTCCGCGTTGACGCGTTCGGCCTGACCATTGCTCCTAGGGTGTGCCACCGAAGCATAGCAGATCTGCATTCCAAGGTTAGCACAATATGTATTGAAGAGATTGCTAGTGGACTGCGAGCCATTGTCGGTGATGATGCGATTAGGGACCCTGAACCGGCTCACGAGACCCTTGATGAACTTGACCGTAGACCTGGCCGGGATGGTGCGGACAGCTTCTACCTCCGCCCATTTGGTGAACTTGTCGATGGCGACGTAGAGGTAGCGGTAGCCCCCAGGCGCTCGAGGGAACGGGCCTAAGATATCCAGCCCCTAGACTGCGAATGGCCACGAGAGCGGGATGGTCTGGAGGCCCTGAGCTGGCTGATGGATCTGCTTGGCGTGGAATTGACAGGCCTCGTAGGACTTCAACAGCTCAGTCGTGTCGTTGAGCGCCGTAGGCCAGTAGAACCCACTGCGGAATGCCTTGCCGACAAGGGTTCATGACGACAAGTGGTGCCTGCAGTCCCCGCCATGTATGTCAGCTAGCAACTTGTTCCCCTGTTCCCCGGAGATACAACACAAGGAAACATCATTCGGCCGCTTCCTGTATAACTCACCGTCCTGGATGCAGTACGTCGTGGCCTATCGGTCCACGCGCTCCGTGTCCTCCTCTTTCTCCGGCGCCCCTTGCGTCAGGTATTCATTGAACTCCTTGGTCCAGCACCCCTCCTGAGGCTTGAGCGCCAGGAGTAGGCGCGCTCCCGAGGTCGGGCCGCATGCCGGGGCTCCTGAGGCAGGTGGCTGGGGGAGTTCCTCCCGAGGCGGTACCGCTCCTCAAAGACGCCAGGCTCTTGGGGTTGTCGTTGGGACACCCTTTTGGCGATGTCGTCCGCCTCCTTGTTGGTGCCATGGGGCACGTGTTGCAACTCTAGACCCAAGAAATGCTTTTCCATTTTGCGTACCTCCATGAGGTATGCCTCCATGTGCTCGTCCCGTGGCTTGTATACCTTATTGAAAAAGTTGACGAGGAGCTGCGAGTCGCCCCTGATGGCGAGACGCTTCACCCCCAGGGCCACCACAACCTTAAGGCCAGCTATGAGGCCTTCGTACTCCGTGATGTTGTGGAGACCTTCTCGCCCTGCTGGAAGCAGAGCTGCACGGCGTAGTAGAGCTTGTCCTGAGTGGGCGAGATGAGCACTGCTCCAGCCCCCGCGCCCTAGCGTGCAAACGCGCCATCGAAATACATAGCCCAGCCGTCGGGCGCTTCACTTCCCGGCGAGAGGGATCGATCCTCGCCTGCTCCAAGCCCCGGGGCGTCCGTCCATTCTGCCATGAAGTCGGCGAGCGCGGCTCCCTTGATGACCCTGGTTGTACTAAACTCCAGTTGGAATGCCTGCAGCTCGATGTTCCATTCGGCGACTCTTCCAGCAGCGTTGGGGCTCCTGAGTACCCTCTCCAGCGGGTAGGCTGAGACGACCTTGATTGGGTGACCTTGAAAGTAGTGTCATAGCTTACGCGAGGCCACCAAGAGCGCGAGCAAGAGCTTCTGAGGCATGGGGTACCATGCCCTTGCATCCCGTAGCACCGTGCTGATGAAATACACTGGGTGCTCGACGAGGGCGGGCGTGTCGACGGGGCCTATGTCTGTCGGAGGTTGAGGCGCCTCCTGAGGCGATGGAACCTCCGGAGCCTGGTCGCTCATTGGGGCCTCTGCAGGCCCAAGGACGTCGTCTTGCTGGGCCTGGTCGTCCGTTGGCGTTGCTGCAGCCCTTGCGGTGCCCTCCGGGTCTTGTATTGCCCCGGCTAGGGGCGTGGCTCGGCGCGATGTATCCTTGGCCTGGTGCTCTTCCCGAACCACCAGCAGAGCTGCGCTGGCGAAGTAAGGAGTGGCGGCAAGGTAAAGCACCAGGGGCTCGAGAGGGCGGGGCGCCACCATCACCGGAGGGTTGTTCAGGTATCTCTTGAGGTCTTGAAACGCTTGGTCAGCCTCTGGGGTCCACTCAAACAGGCCCTTCTTCTTCATCAACTTGAAGAACGGTAGGGTGCGCTCCCCCAGCTTGGAGATGAAGCGCCCCAGCGAAGTCACGCAGCTGGCAAGCTTCTGCATCTCCTTGAGGGTTTGAGGTGGGCTCATGTCTTCGATCGCCTTGACCTTCTCTGGGTTAGCCTCGATCCCGCTGTGGGACACGAGGAAGCCCGGCAGCTTGCCGGAGGGGACACCAAACACGCACTTCTCTGGGTTGAGCCGCAAGTCCACCTGGCGCAGGCTCGCGAAAGTCTCCTCCAGGTCCTGAATCAAAGTTCTCGCCTCCCGAGACTTTACCACAATGTCATCGATGTAGGCTTCAGCGTTCCTCCCGAGCTGCTTACCCAGGGCGATGTGCATCAGTTGTTGGAAGGTCGCGCCTGCGTTGCGTAGCCCGAACGGCATGCAAGTGTAGCAGTACACCACGCATGGGGTCAGGAAGGCCGTCTTCTCCACATCCTCCACCGCCATCTTGATCTGGTGATAGCCTGAAAACGCATCCAGGAAGCATAGCAGGTCGCACTCGGCGGTGGAGTCAACGATATGGTCGATGCGTGGAAGCGGGAACAGATCTTGGGGACAGGCCTTCTTGAGGTTGGTGAAGTCGACACACATGCGCTCCTTCCCGCCTTTCTTTGGCACGACGACGGGGTTCGCCAGCCACTCGGGGTACCGAACCTCACGAATGACACCTGCTGCCTCCAGCTTGCGGGTTTCCTGAATGATGAAGGATTGCTTCTCCGTGGACTGTCGCCGCGCCTTCTGCTTCACAGGGCGCACGTTGGGGCACACCCTCAAGTGATGCTCGATCACCCCTCTTGGGACCCCTACCAGCTGTTTGGGTTCCCGGGCGAATACTTCCTTGTTTGCGCGCAAGAACCTCACCAATGCCTCCTCTTGATCCGGGTCAAGGTTGGCACCTATGGTGAAGGTGGCTCCAGAGGACCCATCTTCCTCGACCGGCACCTGCTTGGTTTCTGCCCGATCTTGAGTGAACAACTGCTTCTTCTTAGCTGGTGTGGCCTCCTTAACTCCAGAGGTGACCTCGTCGGCCGGTGCTGTGGTTTTTGAGGGCAAGCTTGAGAGCTACTAGAGCTTCCTTGGTATCTCCGACTACGGTGAGGACGTCCTTGCTCCCGGGCATCTTCATGAGGTTGTAGGCCGGTTGGGTTGCCACCATAAACTGAGCTAGAGCCGGGTACCCGAGGATGGCATTGTACGGGAGGCCAATACGGGCGATGTCGAAGTCGATCAGCTCAGTGCGATAGTTGTCGCGGATGCCGAAGGTCACGGGAAGACGGACCTGCCCCAGGGGGCTGGCGGAGCCGCCGCCGACCCCGGAGAAGGGCTTGCTGGGGCGGAGCCGCTCGAGCGGTACGTGAAGGAGGCTAAAAGCTTCCACAGAGAGCACGTTGAGGCCGGTGCCGCCGTTGATGAGGGTCTTGGTGACAGCTACGCTGCAGATGGTGGGTGTGCAAAGCATTGGGAGCACGCCCGAGCCGACGGTAGTAACAAAGTGATCCCCCGAGTCGAAGGTCAGGTCGGCCTTGGGCGCCGCCCAACCTGGGGAGCTCCATGCCGCGCGGAAGCGGCGCCGATCTGGCGAAAGAATGGATTGGTGTGACGGTCGAGGACGACGCTTGAGAGCCGCCGAGGAGGGACGCGACAGTGAGGGGCGCCGGTGCCGTGAAGCGCGCAGCAAAGAGGCCGCGCAGCTCCTCCCAAGATGCCACCGTAGATCCTGGGAGGTTGAGCAGCCAGGCGCGCGGTGCACCAGTGAGGGCCCTGGGAAGCTAGTTGGCCATGACCTTGTCGTTGCCCCCGGCCTTCAGGACGGCCTCTTCATACGCCAGCAGGAAGGCCGACGGGTCCGCCGCGTCGTCGTAATGCGGCGGCATCTCCGGCTTGAACCTGGGCGGCCACTGCACCCGCCGCAAGGCGGGGGCAAAGGCTCTGAGCCCCCTGGCCCCGCCGTGGGCATCCGTCATCGCAGCCGGAAGAGCAACGCCGGCCATGGGGGCAAGGCGCGATGGTGGTGGAGCGTGGATTGACGGAAGGAAAGCTTCGGCGCACCCCTACCTGGCACGCCAAATGTCGGATTTCGTGTTCCGGGAAAACCCTTGAGGTTCGAACACTGGGGTGCACACGAAGATCTCTCCCCCCTCTAGCTCATGCCTTCACCGCGATCTCAAAGCTCGGCGCGTCGAACTCACAGAACAAGAGACACAAGGTTTATACTGGTTCGGGCCACCGATGTGGTGTAATACCCTACTCCAGTGTGGTGTGGTGGATTGCCTCTTGGGCTGAGGATGAACAGTTACAAGGGAAGAACAGCCTCATGAGGAGAGGTGCTCTTGTGCTTGGTGAGCTTGCGTGGATGAGGATGATCTGAATGGCCCCCGATCCGTCCCTTCCTACTGTGGTGGCTAGTCCTATTTATAGAGGCCCTGGTCCTCTTCCCAAATGTAGGTGGGAAGGGATCCAACAACGGCCAAATTTGAAGGGAGACAACTAGTACAAGTTATCCTGACTAAAGGTGGTCTTCGCCTGCCAAAGGCTCTGGTGGTGACGCCGTCTTGGGCTCCACAGTGACCTCCGTCCTGCTGGTCTTGGTCTTGTTGCACCGATATGGAAACCTTTGCCTGATGCCTTAGGACTCCTCGCCTGCGCTTGCCTCTTTAGCACCAAAGAGGAAACGAGTACGCTACGCGCTCTGGCGCCCGCCTGGTCTTGGTCGTCATGGCTTGCATCACAGAAACCTCGCGAGCTGCCCCTCGCCTTGATCTCTCCGCCCCTCGCAATCCAGCCTGGTGAGGCTTCCCCCGAGGAGGTCTTGCGTCGTCCGCCTTGCGAGGCTTGGCCCCTCGCGAGGGTCTTGAGTGTTGGCTGATGAAGATGGGCCGTACAAGGCCGCTGGTGGAGCCACGCCGTGGGCCGCAGGCAGGCAAGTCTGGGGACCCCCGTTCCCAGGACACCGACATCCGCCTTGGTTCACTCGTCGTGCCCGCCGCTGTCTCGCGTTGTCAACATGGTCAACAACCAAGAGGAATCAGGGGATGACTGTACGTGGAGAGGCTGAGAGTAGGGACCCACCAGGGTCATTGCATTACGCAAGCAGGTGCCTTGTTATTACAAGCCAAAAAATAGTTCCTCCTAATTATTTGACAACTAGGTCCCTCGCCATTGTCAATGTAGTCAATAAACGAGAAAATTACACAACGAGCGGATAACACCAGGGACCCAGTGATACGTCTCCAACGTATCTATAATTTTTTATTGTTCCATGCTATTATATTATCTGTTTGGATGTTTAATGGGCTTTATTATACACTTTATATTATTTTTGGGACTAACCTACTAACCCAAGGCCCAGTGCAAATTGCTGTTTTTTTGCCTATTTCAGTATTTCGCGGGAAAGGAATATCAAACGGAATCCAAACGGAATGAAACCTTCGGGAGAGTGATTTTTGGAACAAACGTGATCCAGAGGACTTGGAGTGGACGTCAAGAAAGAAGCGAGGCGGCCACGAGGCAGGGAGGCGCGCCTGCCCCCCTGGGCGCGCCCCCACCCTCGTGGGCCCCTCGCAGCTCCATCGACCTACTTCTTCCTCCTATATATACCCATATACCCCGAAACCATCGAGGAGCACCACGAAACCCTATTTCCACCACCGCAACCTTCTGTACCCGTGAGATCCCATCTTGGGGCCTTTTCCGGCGCTCCGCCGGAGGGGGAATCGATCATGGAGGGCTTCTACATCAACACCATAGCCTCTCCGATGATGTGTGAGTAGTTTACCTCAGACCTTCGGGTCCACAGTTATTAGCTAGATGGCTTATTCTCTCTCTTTGGATCTCAATACAAAGTTCTCCTCGATCTTCTTGGAGATCTATTCGATGTAACTCTTTTTTGCGGTGTGTTTGTCGAGATCCGATGAATTGTGGGTTTATGATCAAGATTATCTATGAACAATATTTGAATCTCCTCTGAATTCTTTTATGTATGATTTGATATCTTTGCAAGTCTCTTCGAATTATCAGTTTGGTTTGGCCTACTAGATTGATCTTTCTTGCAATGGGAGAAGCGCTTAGCTTTGGGTTCGATCTTGTGTTGCTCGATCCCAGTGACAGAAGGGGAAATGACACGTATTGTATTGTTGCCATCGAGGATAAAAAGATGGGGTTTATATCATATTGCTTGAGTTTATCCCTCTACATCATGTCATCTTGCCTAATGCATTACTCTGTTCTTATGAACTTAATACTCTAGATGCATGCTGGATAGTGGTCGATGTGTGGAGTAATAGTAGTAGATGCAGAATCGTTTTGGTCTACTTGTCGCGGACATGATGCCTATATACATGATCATGCCTAGATATTCTCATAACTATGCACTTTTCTATCAATTGCTTGACAGTAATTTGTTGACCCACCGTAATACTTATGCTATCTTGAGAGAAGCCACTAGTGAAACCTATGGCCCCGGGGTCTATTTTCCATCATATTAATCTTTCGTCAACTAGCTATTTCTGTCGCCGTTTATTTTGCAATCTTTACTTTTATTCTTTATCATAAAAATACCAAAAATATTATCTTATCATCTCTATCAGATCTCACTTTTGCAAGTGGCCGTGAAGGGATTGACAACCCCTTTATCGCGTTGGTTGTAAGGTTCTTATTTGTTTGTGTAGGTACGAGGGACTTGCATGTGGCCTCCTACTAGATTGATACCTTGGTTCTCAAAAACTGAGGGAAATACTTACGCTACTTTGCTGCATCACCCTTTCCTCTTCAAGGGAAAACCAATGCATGCTCAAGAGGTAGCAAGAAGGATTTCTAGCGCCGTTGCCGGGGAGGCTTACACCAAGTCAAGTCAAGATTTGATCTCCCGCCAACGTGCGATTTCTGGCGCCGTTGCTGGGGAGTCTACGCACAAGTCAAGACATACCAAGTACCCATCACAAACTCTTATCCCTCGCATTACATTATTTGCCATTTGCCTCTCGTTTTCCTCTCCCCCACTTCACCCTTGCCGTTTTATTCGCCCTCTTTTTCCGTTCGCCTCTTCTTCGCTTGCCTCTTGTGTCCCGTGTTCGTCATGGCTAGTCCTTTATCTGCTCCTTTATCTCCTGAGTTTGAAGTTCTCCACTTCAAACAAAGACAAGGAGAAAACTTAAAAGATGCTTGGTATAGGATGATGGAATCTTATCGTAATTGCACCTTAGAGGTGAGTTTTAGAATTTTGCTTCGCAATTTTTACGTTGGACTAAATATGTCCCATAGACAACTCTTGGATTGCGTTGCCAAAGGAAATTTTATTGAAATTGATCCCAGTATTGCGCATGAAATCATAGAGGGAATAGTGGGAACACTACCTCAACAAAAGGGGCCACATCATACCCAGGAAGAGATACAGGTTTTTGAAAAGATTTGCGAAGTAACAAAATTTTTACAAAAGTCTCTTGAACCTCTTAAGAGTGTTAGCGGAAATCTTCACCGCATGAATATGTTGATTACACTTTGCAATAAGCGGTTGGATTCTTTAGATCTAAAAATTTCCGAATATGAAGGGAAACGTAAATAACCTCCCGGATTCGAGCATGACTCCGCTAAAAAATTAAAAAACAAAGATGATAATACCTAGATCTATCCTTGCCTTTATGCCTAGCTAGGGGCATTAAACGATAGCACTTGTTGGGAGGCAACCCAATTTTATTTTTTTTTCTTACTTTTTAGTTCTTTTTTTAGTAATAAATCTTTGATCTAGCCTCTGGTTAGATGTGTTTTCATGTTTTAATTAGTGTTTGTGCCAACTAGAACCTTTGGGAAGACTTTTGTGAAGTCTTTTTGATCGTGCTGTAAAAAACAGAAACTTTAGCGCTCACGAGATTAGCTACAACTTTTTACTGGAGATTGATATTTAGTTGATTCTTTTTGCAGATGATTAATAAATAAATTACTCACGTGCAGAAATTTATTTTAGAATTTTTAGAGTTCCATAAGTATGCGTTTGATACAGATTACTACAGACTGTTCTGTTTTTGACAGATTCTGTTTTTCGTGTGTTGTTTGCTTATTTTGATGAATCTATGGCTAGTATCGGAGGTTATGAACCATAGAGAAGTCGGAATACAGTAGGTTTAACACCAATATAAATAAAGAATGAGTTCATTACAGTACCTTGAAGTGGTGTTTTGTTTTCTTTCGCTAACGGAGCTCATGAGATTTTCTGTTAAGTTTTGTGTTGTGAAGTTTTCAAGTTTTGGGTAAAGATTTGATGGATTATGGAATAAGGAGTGGCAAGAGCCTAAGCTTGGGGATGCCCAAGGCACCCCAAGGTAAAATTCAAGGACAACCAAAAGCCTAAGCTTGGGTATGCCCCGGAAGGCATCCCCTCTTTTGTCTTCGTCCATCAGTAACTTTACTTGATGCTATATTTTAATTCACCACACGATATGTGTTTTGCTTGGAGCATTTTGTATGATTTGAGTCTTTGCTTTTTAGTTTACCACAATCATCCTTGCTGTACACACCTTTTGGGAGAGACACACATGAATCGGAATTTATTAGAATACTCTATGTGCTTCACTTATATCTTTTGAGCTAGATAATTTTGCTCTAGTGCTTCACTTATATCTTTTAGAGCATGGTGGTGGTTTTATTTTATAGAAATTATTGATCTCTCATGCTTCACTTATATTATTTTGACAGTCATTTAGAACAGCATGGTAATTTGAATATGATAGGCATCCAAGATGGATATAATAAAAACTTTCATATAAGTGCGTTGAATACTAAGAGAAGTTTGATACTTGATGATTGTTTTGAGATATGGAGATAGTGATATTAATGTTGTGCTAGTTGAGTAGTTTTGAATTTGAGAAATACTTGTGTTGAAGTTTGCAAGTCCCGTAGCATGCACGTATGGTAAACGTTGTGTAACAAATTTGAAACATGAGGTGTTCTTTGATTGTCATCCTTATGAGTGGCGGTCGGGGACGAGCGGTGGTCTTTTCCTACCAATCTATCCCCCTAGGAGCATGCACATAGTGCTTGGTTTTTGATGACTTGTAGATTTTTGCAATAAGTATGTGAGTTCTTTATGACTAATGTTGAGTCCATGGATTATACGCACTCTCACCTTTCCATCATTGCTAGCCTCTTCGGTACCGTGCATTGCCCTTTCTCACCTTGAGAGTTGGTGCAAACTTCGCCGGTGCATCCAAACCCCGTGATACGATATGCTCTATCACACATAAATCTCCTTATATCTTCCTCAAAACAGCCACCATACCTACCTATTATGGCATTTCCATAGCCATTCCGAGATATATTGCCATGCAACTTTCCATCATCCCGTTTATTATGACGCGCTTCATCATTGTCATATTGCTTTGCATGATCATGTAGTTGACATCATATTTGTGGCAAAGCCACCATGCCTATTATTTCATACATGTCACTCTTGATTCATTGCCCATCCCGGTACACCGCCGGAGGCATTCATATAGAGTCATATTTTGTTCTAGTATCGAGTTGTAATCATTGAGTTGTAAATAAATAGAAGTGTGATGATCATCATTAATAGAGCATTGTCCCAAAAAAAGAGAAAGGCCCAAAAAAATTAAATAAATAAATAAAAAGGGACAATGCTACTATCCTTTTTCCACACTTGTGCTTCAAAGTAGCACCATGATCTTTATGATAGAGAGTCTCTTGTTTTGTCACTTTCATATACTAGTGGGAATTTTTCATTATAGAACTTGGCTTATATATTCCAACAATGGGCTTCCTCAAATGCCCTAGGTCTTCGTGAGCAAGCAAGTTGGATGCACACCCACTTAGCTTCTTTTGTTGAGCTTTCATACATTTATAGCTCTAGTGCATCTGTTGCATGGCAATCCCTACTCCTTGCATTGACATCAATTGATGGGCATATCCCTAGCCCGTTGATTAACCGCGTCAATGTGAGACTTTCTCCTTTTTTGTCTTCTCCACATAACCCCCATCATTATATTCTATTCCACCCATAGTGCTACATCCATGGCTCACGCTCATGTATTGCGTGAAAGTTGAAAAAAGTTTGAGATTACTAAAGTATGGCTTGGCTTGTCATCGGGGTTGTGCATGATGAGAGCATTCTTGTGTGACGAAAATGGAGCATGACCAAACTATATGATTTTGTAGGGATGAACTTTCTTTGGCCATGTTATTTTGAGAAGACATGATTGCTTAGTTACTATGCTTGAAGTATTATTATTTTTATGTCAATATTAAACTTTTATCTTGAATCTTTCGAACCTGAACATTCATGCCACAATAAAGAAAATTACATTGAAGAATGTGCTAGGTAGCATTCCACATCAAAAATTCTGTTTTTATCATTTACCTACTCGAGGACGAGCAGGAATTAAGCTTGGGGATGCTTGATACGTCTCCAACGTATCTATAATTTTTTATTGTTCCATGTTATTATATTATCTGTTTTGGATGTTTAATGGGCTTTATTATACACTTTTATATTATTTTTGGGACTAACCTACTAACCCAAGGCCGAGTGCAAATTGCTGTTTTTTGCCTATTTCAGTGTTTCGCAGGAAAGGAATATCAAACGGAATCCAAACGGAATGAAACCTTCGGGAGAGTGATTTTTGGAACAAACGTGATCCAGAGGACTTGGAGTGGACGTCAAGAAAGAAGCGAGGCGGCCACGAGGCAGGGAGGCGCGCCTGCCCCCCTGGGCGCGCCCCCCACCCTGTGGGCCCCTCGCAGCTCCACCGACCTACTTCTTCCTCCTATATATACCCATATACCCCGAAACCATCGAGGAGCACCACGAAACCCTATTTCCACCGCCGCAACCTTCCGTACCCGTGAGATCCCATCTTGGGGCCTTTTCCGGCGCTCCGTCGGAGGGGGAATCGATCACGGAGGGCTTCTACATCAACACCATAGCCTCTCCAATGATGTGTGAGTAGTTTACCTCAGACCTTCGGGTCCATAGTTATTAGCTAGATGGCTTCTTCTCTCTCTCTTTGGATCTCAATACAAAGTTCTCCTCGATCTTCTTGGAGATCTATTCGATGTAACTCTTTTTTGCGGTGTGTTTGTCGAGATCCGATGAATTGTGGGTTTATGATCAAGATTATCTATGAACAATATTTGAATCTCCTCTGAATTCTTTTATGTATAATTGGTTATCTTTGCAAGTCTCTTCGAATTATCAGTTTGGTTTGGCCTACTAGATTGATCTTTCTTGCAATGGGAGAAGTGCTTAGCTTTGGGTTCAATCTTGCGTTGCTCGATCCCAGTGACAGAAGGGGAAACGACATGTATTGTATTGTTGCCATCGAGGATAAAAATATGGGGTTTATATCATATTGCTTGAGTTTATCCCTCTACATCATGTCATCTTGCCTAATGCGTTATTCTGTTCTTATGAACTTAATACTCTAGATGCATGCTGGATAGCAGTCGATGTGTGGAGTAATAGTAGTAGATGCAGAATCGTTTCGGTCTACTTGTCGCAGACGTGATGCCTATATACATGATCATGCCTAGATATTCTCATAACTATGCACTTTTCTATCAATTGCTTGACAGTAATTTGTTCACCCACCGTAATACTTATGCTATCTTGAGAGAAGCCACTAGTGAAACCTATGGCCCCCAGGTCTATTTTCCATCATATTAATCTTCCATCAACTAGCTATTTCTGTCGCCGTTTATTTTGCAATCTTTACTTTTATTCTATATCATAAAAATACCAAAAATATTATCTTTTCATCTCGATCAGATCTCACTTTTGCAAGTGGCCGTGAAGGGATTGACAACCCCTTTATCGCGTTGGTTGCAAGGTTCTTATTTGTTTGTGTAGGTACGAGGGACTTGCGTGTGGCCTCCTACTGGATTGATACCTTGGTTCTCAAAAACTGAGGGAAATACTTACGCTACTTTGCTGCATCACCCTTTCCTCTTCAAGGGAAAACCAACGCATGCTCAAGAAGTAGCACCCAGCAGCTCGCCCAGTTGTTTTTAGTTTCAGAGACGGAACTCAACTACGCGATGTACGGGTGCTGTGGCCCGTCTAGCCCACGCTTATGCTTTTATTTAAGCACATGATGAGCCCAGATTATATCTTTTTTCTTTCTGAAAATGGCTAGCCCAGTTTTTTTGGAGAATACCAAAACCGAGGCCTATTTGCTTTTCTCAGCCCTGCTGGGCTGCAAATCTTTCAAGACGAGGAGGGATGTAAGTAGTAAGAAATGGGCTTCCCCAGAAAATGGGTTATAAGTTGTAAGAAATGGGCTGTAGATTTTTAAACCAAAGCCAACCAGCAATTACATTAAAATAGCGTTTTTTCTGGATTTCTCTACTCTCTACTCTTATAAAAAGCAGACTTGGTGATGATGGTGTGCCTGCCATCCTGCAATATAGGCCGTCCGATCTATATCTAACGGATAGGAAGGAAACCATGACAATTTACCCGCAGTCCTCTCCACATTTGCAGATACGGCCTTCCCTCGTTCATCCTTTTCACCCACAAGATAAACTACTCATACAAATGCATCTTCATGTTTCGTGCAACGCACGGGCATCTTGCTAGTTAAGATTTAAATTTCATTCATTTTTTTTGTGGAGAATTGTTTTTTGAATTTTATTTCGATATAATTTTTAAAAAATTATTTTTAACGTGACTCGAAATTACATGATTAAAAGAGTTCGGACCCCACCGAAATATGCAAAGTTTTGTTGATTTTTTTAGCGGTGCCCAGAATATATGGTCTGTAATGCTAATAAAAAGAATATGGGCTTCAGATATCCTTAAGAATTAGCAAATGGGCTATAAATTATTGAAAATAATGGCTAATGGGTTGTATGCTGTTTTCCACAGATTTGGAGGCTGACTTCTGGGCCTACTAGGTTGACGATGACGCTGTCCTAAAATTTTTTTGACGCGTACGCAAGGCTTTGCCAACTTAGTCAACACAGAGCAGTGACGGTTGGATGTCCATCCAACGGCCGCCGTGCTTCTTCAATCTCTGATCTTCCTGCTCCAGCCGCCCAAACCAGCACAGGCGGGACTGCCTGCTCCCTCCTCCCGTGGCCGGCTAAGCTGACGCCAGGCCATCCCTCTACCCACCCGCACATCCTGTTATTTTCCGGCGACGTCAGCTTCACCCCGCAGCCGACCAGTCAGCACTCGTACTCCCCTCAGTGTGGGCATCCGCTGCGGTGGCTTCGCCGGCTCTAGGTCGTTCCCTTCCTGGGCCTCGCCCTCGTCCACCGCGTTTGTGCTCTCGGTACGGCGAGGTCAACATGGTCAACAAACAATAGCTATCGGAAGAGGCTGACAGTAGGGACCCACACAAGGAAATGCCTCCTTATTATGCGCAAAATAATGATTCCTCTGAAGGAAATATGCCATAGAGGCAATAATAAAGTTATTATTTATTTCCTTATATCATGATAAATGTTTATTATTCATGCTAGAATTGTATTAACCGGAAACATAATACATGTGTGAATACATAGACAAACAGAGTGTCACTAGTATGCCTCTACTTGACTAGCTCGTTAATCGAAGATGGTTATGTTTCCTAACCATAGACATGAGTTGTCATTTGATTAACGGGATCACATCATTAGGAGAATTATGTGATTTACTTGACCCATTCCGTTAGCTTAGCACTTGATCGTTTAGTATGTTGCTATTGCTTTCTTCATGACTTATACATGTTCCTATGACTATGAGATTATGCACTCCCGTTTACCGGAGGAACACTTTGTGTGCTACCAAACGTCACAACGTAAATGGGTGATTATAAAGGTGCTCTACAGGTGTCTCCGAAGGTACTTGTTGGGTTGGCGTATTTCAAGATTAGGGTTTGTCACTCCGATTGTCGGAGAGGTATCTCTGGGCCCACTTGGCAATGCACATCACTTAAGCCTTGCAAGCATTGCAACTAAAGTGTTAGTTGCGGATGATGTATTACGGAACGAGTAAAGAGACTTGCCAGTAACGAGATTGAACTAGGTATTGAGATACCGACGATCGAATCTCGGACAAGTAACATACCGATGACAAAGGGAACAACGTATGTTGTCATGCGGTTTGACCGATAAAGATCTTCGTAGAATATGTGGGAGCCAATATGAGCATCCAGGTTCCGCTACTAGTTATTGATCGGAGACGTGTCTCGGTCATGTCTACATAGTTCTCGAACCCGTAGGGTCCGCACGCTTAAAGTTTGATGACAGTTATATTATGAGTTTATGTGTTTTGATGTACCGAAGGTAGTTCTGAGTTCCGGATGTGATCACAGACATGACGAGGAGTCTCGAAATGGTCGAGACATGAATATTGATATATTGGACGACTATATTCGGACACCGGAATGGTTCCGGGGGTTATCGGATATATACCGGAGTGCCGGGGGGTTACCGGAACCCCCCCGGAGGTTATTGGGCCACATGGGCCCAAGTGGTGGAAGAGGAGAGGCGGCCAAGGGGCAGCCGCGCGCCCCTCCCCCCCCCCAAGTCCGAATTGGACAAGGAGGGGGGCGGCGCCCCCCTTTCCTTTCCCCCTCTCTCTCCTTCCCTCTCCTCTCCTACTCCAACATGGAAGGGGGGAGTCCTACTCCCGGTGGGAGTAGGACTCCTCATGGGGCGCGCCAAGGGTGGCCGGCCCCCTCCCCCTCCTCCACTCCTTTATATACGGGGAGGGAGGCACCCCCTAGAGACACAACAATTGATCCCTTGGATCTCTTAGCCGTGTGCGGTGCCCCCCTCCACCATAATCCACCTCAGTCATATCGTAGCGGTGCTTAGGCGAAGCCCTGCGTCGGTAGAACATCATCATCATCACCACGCCGTCGTGCTGACGAAACTCTCCCTCAAAGCTCGGCTGGATCGGAGTTCGAGGGACGTCATCGAGTTGAACGTGTGCTGAACTCGGAGGTGCCATGCATTCGGTACTTGATCGGTCGGATCGTGAAGACGTACGACTACATCAACCGTGTTGTGCTAACGCTTCCGCTTTCGGTCTACGAGGGTACGTGGACACACTCTCCCCTCTCGTTGTTATGCATCACCATGATATTGCGTGTGCGTAGGATTTTTTTTGAAATTACGACGTTCCCCAACAGTGGCATCCGAGCCAGGTTTTATGCGTAGATGTTATATGCACGAGTAGAACACAAGTGAGTTGTGGGCGATACAAGTCATACTGCTTACCAGCATGTCATACTTTGGTTCGGCGGTATTGTTGGATGAAGCGGCCCGGACCGACATTGCGCGTATGCTTACGCGAGACTGGTTCTACCGACGTGCTTTGCACACAGGTGGCCTGGCGGGTGTCAGTTTCTCCGACTTTAGTTGAACCGAGTGTGGCTACGCCCGATCCTTGAGAAGGTTAAAACGTCACTAACTTGACGAACTATCGTTGTGGTTTTGATGCGTAGGTAAGAACGGTTCTTGCCCAGCCCGTAGCAGCCACGTAAAACTTGCAACAACAAAGTAGAGGACGTCTAACTTGTTTTTGCAGGGCATGTTGTGATGTGATATGGTCAAGGCATGATGCTAAATTTTATTGTATCAGATGATCATGTTTTGTAACCGAGTTATCGGCAACTGGCAGGAGCCATATGGTTGTCGCTTTATTGTATGCAATGCAATCGCCCTATAATGCTTTACTTTATCACTAAGCGGTAGCGATAGTCGTAGAAGCATAAGTTGGCAAGACGACAACGATGCTACGATGGAGATCAAGGTGTCGCGTCGGTGACGATGGTGATCATGACGGTGCTTCGGAGATGGAGATCACAAGCACAAGATGATGATGGCCATATCATATCACTTATATTGATTGCATGTGATGTTTATCTTTTATGCATCTTATCTTGATTTGATTGACGGTAGCATTATAAGATGATCTCTCACTAAATTTCAAGATAAAAGTGTTCTCCCTGAGTATGCACCGTTGCCAAAGTTCGTCGTGCCCAGACACCACGTGATGATCGGGTGTGATAAGCTCTACGTCCATCTACAACGGGTGCAAGCCAGTTTTGCACACGCAGAATACTCAGGTTAAACTTGACGAGCCTAGCATATGCAGATATGGCCTCGGAACACTGAGACCGAAAGGTCGAGCGTGAATCATATAGTAGATATGATCAACATAGTGATGTTCACCATTGAAAACTACTCCATTTCACATGATGATCGGTTATGGTTTAGTTGATTTGGATCACGTGATCACTTAGATGATTAGAGGGACGTCTATCTAAGTGGGAGTTCTTAAGTAATATGATTAATTGAACTTAAATTATCATGAACTTAGTACCTGATAGTATTTTGCATGTCTATGTTGTTGTAGATAGATGGCTCATGCTGTTGTTCCGTTGAATTTTAATGCGATCCTTGAAAAAGCAAAGTTGAAAGATGATGGTAGGAATTACACGGACTGGGTCCGTAACTTGAGGATTATCCTCATTGCTGCACAGAAGAATTACGTCCTGGAAGCACCGCTAGGTGCCAAACCTGCTGCAGGAGCAACACCAGATGTTATGAACGTCTTGCAGAGCAAAGCTGATGACTACTCTATAGTTCAGTGTGCCATGCTTTACAACTTAGAATCGGGACTTCAACGACGTTTTGAACATCATGGAGCATATGAGATGTTCCAGGAGTTGAAGTTAATATTTCAAGCAAATGCCCGGATTGAGAGATACGAAGTCTCCAATAAGTTCTATAGCTGCAAGATGGAGGAGAATAGTTCTGTCAGTGAGCATATACTCAGAATGTCTCGGTATAACAATCACTTGATTCAACTGGGAGTTAATCTTCCGGATGATAGCGTCGTTGACAGAATTCTTCAATCACTGCCACCAAGCTACAAGAGCTTTGTGATGAACTATAACATGCGAGGGATGGATAAGATGATTCCCGAGCTCTTCGCAATGCTAAAGGCTGTGGAGGTAGAAATCAAGAAGGAGCATCAAGTGTTGATGGTCAATAAGACCACCAGTTTCAAGAAAAAGGGCAAAGGGAAGAAAAAGGGGAACTTCAAGAAGAACAACAAACAAGTTGCTGCTCAGGAGAAGAAACCCAAGTCTGGACCTAAGCCTGAGACTGAGTGCTTTTACTGCAAGCAGACTGGTCACTGGAAGCGGAACTTCCCCAAGTATTTGGCGGATAAGAAGGATGGCAAGGTGAACAAAGGTATATGTGATATACATGTTATTGATCTATACCTTACAAGAGCTCGCAGTAGCACATGGGTATTTGATACCGGTTCTGTTGCTAATATTTGCAACTCGAAACAGGGACTGCGGATTAAGCGGACACTGGCTAAGGACGAGGTGACGATGCACGTGGGAAACGGTTCCAAAGTCGATGTGATCGTCGTCGGCACGCTACCTCTACATCTACCTTCGGGATTAGTATTAGACCTAAATAATTGTTATTTGGTGCCAGCGTTGAGCATGAACATTATATCTGGATCTTGTTTGATGCGAGACGGTTATTCATTTAAATCAGAGAATAATGGTTGTTCTATTTATATGAGTAATATCTTATATGGTCATGCATCCTTGAAGAGTGGTCTATTTTTCATGAATCTCGATAGTAGTGATACACATATTCATAATGTTGAAGCCAAAAGATGCAGAGTTGATACTGATAGTGCAACTTATTTGTGGCACTGCCGTTTGGGTCATATTGGTGTAAAGCGCATGAAGAAACTCCATACTGATGGACTTTTGGAATCACTTGATTATGAATCACTTGGTACTTGCTAACCATACCTCATGGGCAAGATGACTAAAACGTCGTTCTCCGGAACTATGGAGCGAGCAACTGATTTGTTGGAGATCATACATACTGATGTATGTGGTCCAATGAATGTTGAGGCTCGCAGCGGGTATCGTTATTTTCTCACCTTCACAGATGATTTAAGCAAATATGGGTATATCTACTTAATGAAACATAAATCTGAAACATTTGAAAAGTTCAAAGAATTTCAGAGTGAAGTTGAAAATCATCGTAACAAGAAAATAAATTTTCTGCGATCTGATCGTGGAGGTGAATATTTGAGTTACGAGTTTGGTCTACATTTGAACCAATGCGGAATAGTTTCACAACTCACGCCACCCGGAACACCACAGCGTAATGGTGTGTCCGAACGTCGTAATCGTACTTTACTAGATATGGTGCGATCTATGATGTCTCTTACTGATTTACCGCTATCGTTTTGGGGTTATGCTTTAGAAACGGTTGCATTCACGTTAAATAGGGCACCATCAAAATCTGTTGAGACGACGCCTTATGAACTGTGGTTTGGCAAAAAAAACTAAAGTTGTCATTTCTTAAAGTTTGGGGCTACGATGCTTATGTGAAAAAGCTTCAACCTGATAAGCTCGAACCCAAATCGGAGAAGTGTGTCTTCATAGGATACCCAAAGGAAACTGTTGGGTACACCTTCTATCACAGATCCGAAGGCAAGACATTCGTTGCCAAGAATGGATCCTTTCTAGAGAAGGAGTTTCTCTCGAAAGAAGTGAGTGGGAGGAAAGTAGAACTTGATGAGGTAACTGTACCTGCTCCCTTATTGGAAAGTAGTTCATCATAGAAACCGGTTCCTATGACGTCTATACCAATTAATGAGGAAGTTAATGATGATGATCATGAAACCTCAGATCAAGTTGTTACTGAACCTCGTAGGTCAACCAGAGTAAGATCCGCACCAGAGTGGTACGGTAATCCTGTTCTCGAGGTTATGTTACTAGACCATGACGAACCTACGAACTATGAAGAAGCGATGGTGAGCCCAGATTCTGCAAAATGGCTTGAGGCCATGAAATCTGAGATGGGATCCATGTATGAGAACAAAGTGTGGACGTTGGTTGACTTGCCCGATGATCGGCAGGCCATCGAGAATAAATGGATCTTCAAGAAGAAGACTGACGCTAACGGTAATGTTACTGTCTATAAAGCTCGACTTGTTGCAAAAGGTTTTCGACAAGTTCAAGGGGTTGACTACGATGAGACTTTCTCACCCGTAGCGATGCTTAAGTCTGTCCGAATCATGTTAGCAATTGCCGCATTTTATGATTATGAAATTTGGCAAATGGATGTGAATACTGCATTCCTGAATGGATTTCTGGAAGAAGAGTTGTATATGATGCAACCGAAAGGTTTTGTCGATCCAAAGGGAGCTAACAAAGTGTGCAAGCTCCAGCAATCCATTTATGGATTGGTGCAAGCCTCTCGGAGTTGAAATAAACATTTTGATAGTGTGATCAAAGCATATGGTTTTATACAGACTTTTGGAGAAGCCTGTATTTACAAGAAAGTGAGTGGGAGCTCTGTAGCATTTCTGATATTATATGTGGATGACATATCGTTGATCGGAAATGATATAGAATTTCTGGATAGCATAAAGGGATATTTGAATAAGAGTTTTTCAATGAAGGACCTCGGTGAAGCTGCTTATATATTGGGCATCAAGATCTATAAAGATAGATCAAGACACTTAATAGGACTTTCACAAAGCACATACCTTGACAAAGTTTTGAAGAAGTTCAAAATGGATCAAGCAAAGAAAGGGTTCTTGCCTGTGTTACAAGGTGTGATGTTGAGTAAGACTCAATGCCCGACCAATGCAGAAGATAGAGAGAAAATGAAAGATGTTCCCTATGCTTCAGCCATAGGCTCGATCATGTATGCAATGATGTGTACCAGACCTGATGTGTGCCTTGCTATTAGTTTAGCGGGGAGGTACCAAAGTAATCCAGGAGTGGATCACTGGACAGCGGTCAAGAACATCCTGAAATACTTAAGAAGGACTAAGGATATGTTTCTCGTTTATGGAGGTGACAAAGAACTCGTCGTAAATGGTTACGTCGATGCAAGCTTTGACACTGATCCAGACGATTCTAAATCGCAAACCGGATACGTGTTTATATTGAACGGTGGAGCTGTCAGTTGGTGCAGTTCTAAACAAAGCGTCGTAGCGGGATCTACATGTGAAGTGGAGTACATAGCTGCTTCGGAAGCAGCAAATGAAGGAGTGTGGATGAAGGAGTTCATATCCGATCTAGGTGTCATACCTAGTGCATCGGGTCCAATGAAAATCTTTTGAGACAATACTGGTGCAATTGCTTTGGCAAAGGAATCCAGATTTCACAAAAGAACCAAGCACATCAAGAGATGCTTCAACTCCATCCGGGATCAAGTCCAGGTGGGAGACATAGATATTTGCAAGATACATACGGATCTGAATGTTGCAGACCCGTTGACTAAGCCTCTTCCACGAGCAAAACATGATCAAGACTCCATGGGTGTTAGAATCATTACTGTGTAATCTAGATTATTGACTCTAGTGCAAGTGGGAGACTGAAGGAAATATGCCCTAGAGGCAATAATAAAGTTATTATTTATTTCCTTATATCATGATAAATGTTTATTATTCATGCTAGAATTGTATTAACCGGAAATATAATACATGTGTGAATACATAGACAAACAGAGTGTCACTAGTATGCCTCTACTTGACTAGCTCGTTAATCGAAGATGGTTATGTTTCCTAACCATAGACATGAGTTGTCATTTGATTAACGGGATCACATCATTAGGAGAATTATGTGATTGACTTGACCCATTCCGTTAGCTTAGCACTTGATCGTTTAGTATGTTGCTATTGCTTTCTTCATGACTTATACATGCTCCTATGACTATGAGATTATGCAACTCCCGTTTACCGAAGGAACACTTTGTGTGCTACCAAACGTCACAACGTAACTGGGTGATTATAAAGGTGCTCTACAGGTGTCTCCGAAGGTACTTGTTGGGTTGGCGTATATCAAGATTAGGATTTGTCACTCCGATTGTCGGAGAGGTATCTCTGGGCCCACTCGGTAATGCACATCACTTAAGCCTTGCAAGCATTGCAATTACAGTGTTAGTTGCGGATGATGTATTACGAAACGAGTAAAGAGACTTGCCGGTAACGAGATTAAACTAGGTATTGAGATACCGACGATCGAATCTCGGACAAGTAACATACCGATGACAAAGGGAACAACGTATGTTGTTATGCGGTTTGACCGATAAAGATCTTCATAGAATATGTGGGAGCCAATATGAGCATCCAGGTTCCGCTATTGGTTATTGAACGGAGACGTGTCTCGGTCATGTCTACATAGTTCTCGAACCCGTAGGGTCCGCACGCTTAAAGTTTGATGACGGTTATATTATGAGTTTATGTGTTTTGATGTACCGAAGGTAGTTCGGAGTCCGGGATGTGATCACGGACATGACGAGGAGTCTCGAAATGGTCGAGACATGAAGATTGATATATTGGACGACTATATTCGGACACCAGAATGGTTCCGGGGTTATCGGATATATACCGGAGTGCCGGGGGGTTACCGGAACCCCCCGGAGGTTATTGGGCCTCATGGGCCCAAGTGGTGGAAGAGGAGAGGCAGCCAAGGGGCAGCCGCGCCCCCCCCAAGTCCGAATTGGACAAGGAGGGGGGCGGCGCCTGTTGGGGAACGTAGCAGAAATTCAAAATTTTCTACGCATCACCAAGATCAATCTATGGAGTAATCTAGCACCGAGGGGAAGGGGAGTGCATCCACATACCATTGTAGATCGCCATGCGGAAGCGTTGCAAGAACGCGGATGAAGGAGTCGTACTCGTAGCAATTCAGATCGCGGTTGATTCCGATCTAAGCGCCGAACCATGGTGCCTCCGCGTTCAACACACGTGCAGCCCGGCGACGTCTCCCACGCCTTGATCCAGCAAGGAGAGAGGGAGAGGTTGGGGAAGACTCCGTCCAGCAGCAGCACAACGGCGTGGTGGTGGTGGAGGAGCATGGCACTCCAGCAGGGCTTCGCCAAGCACCGCAAGAGACGAGGAGGGAGAGGGGTAGGGCTGCACCATGAGGGAGATGTTCTCGCGTCTTTGGCAGCCCCAAACCCCCACTATATATAGGGGAAAGGGAGGGGCTGCGCCCCCACCTAGGTTTCCACCTCTAGGGGTGGCGGCCAGCCCTAGATGGGACTTGGAGGGGCGGCCAAGGGGGGAGAGAGGGGGCGCACCACTAGGTGGGCCTTAGGCCCATCTGAGCCTAGGGTTTCCCCTTTTCCCTTCTCTCTTCGCCTTGGGCCCTGGTGGGGGGGGGGGGGTGCACCAGCTCACCTGGGGCTGGTCCCCTCCCACACTTGGCCCACGCAGCCCTCTGGGGCCAGTGGCCCCACCTGGTGGACCCCCGGGACCCTCCCGGTGGTCCCGGTACGTTACCGATAGCACCCGAAATTTTTCCGATGACCAAAACAGGACTTCCCATATATAAATATTTACCTCCGGACCATTCCGAAACTCCTCGTGACGTCCGGGATCTCATCCGGGACTCTGAACAACATTCGGTAACCACGTATATCTATTCCCTATAACCCTAGCGTCATCGAACCTTAAGTGTGTAGACCCTACGGGTTCGGGAACCATGCAGACATGACCGAGACGTTCTCCGGTCAATAACCAACAGCGGGATCTGGATACCCATGTTGGCTCCCACATGTTCCACGATGATCTCATCGGATGAACCACGATGTCAAGGATTCAATCAATCCCGTATACAATTCCCTTTGTCTACCGGTATAGTACTTGCCCGAGATTCGATCGTCGGTATCCCGATACCTTGTTCAATCTCATTACCGGCAAGTCTCTTTACTCGTTCCGTAACACATCATCCCATGATCAACTCCTTGGTCACAATGTGCACATTATGATGATGTCCTACCGAGTGGGCCCAGAGATACCTCTCCGTTTACACGGAGTGACAAATCCCAGTCTCGATTCGTGCCAACCCAACAGACACTTTCGGAGATACCTGTAGTGCACCTTTATAGCCACCCAGTTACGTTGTGACGTTTGGTACACCCAAAGCATTCCTACAGTATCCGGGAGTTGCACAATCTCATGGTCTAAGGAAATGATACTTGACATTAGAAAAGCTCTTAGCAAACGAACTACACGATCTTGTGCTAGGCTTAGGGTTGGGTCTTGTCCATCACATCATTCTCCTAATGATGTGATCCCGTTATCAACGACATCCAATGTCCATGGTCAGGAAACCGTAACCATCTATTGATCAACGAGCTAGTCAACTAGAGGCTCACTAGGGACATGGTGTTGTCTATGTATCCACACATGTATCTGAGTTTCCTATCAATACAATTTTAGCATGGATAATAAACGATTATCATGAACAAGGAAATATAATAATAACTTAGGAGAAGCCCTGCGTCGGTAGAACATCATCATCGTCACCACACCATTGTGCTGACGAAACTCTCCCTCAAAGCTCGGCTGGATCGGAGTTCGAGGGACGTCATCGAGTTGAACGTGTGCTGAACTCGGAGGTGATGTGCGTTCGGTACTTGATCGGTCGGATCATGAAGACGTACGACTACATCAACCGCGTTGTGCTAACGCTTCCGCTTTCGGTCTACGAGGGTACGTGGACACACTCTCCCCTCTCGTTGCTATGCTTCACCATGATCTTGCGTGTGCGTAGGATTTTTTTTGAAATTACTACGTTCCCCAACACAAGTACCATTGGAGACACCTGTAGAGCACCTTTATAATCACCCAGTTACGTTGTGATGTTTGGTAGCACACAAAGTGTTCCTCCGGTAATCGGGAGTTGCATAATCTCATAGTCATAGGAACATGTATAAGTCATGAAGAAAGCAATAGCAGTAAACTAAACGATCAAGTGCTAAGCTAACAGAATGGGTCAAGTCAATCACATCATTCTCTAATGATGTGATCCCGTTAATCAAATGACAACTCATGTCTATGGCTAGGAAACTTAACCATCTTCGATTCAACGAGCTAGTCAAGTAGAGGCATACTAGTGACACTCTGTTTGTCTATGTATTCACACATGTATCAAGTTTCTGGTTAATACAATTCTAGCATGAATAATAAACATTTATCATGATATAAGGAAATAAATAATAACTTTATTATTGCATCTAGGGCATATTTCCTTCAGATAGAAGAGACTGTTAAATATGCATGCCGTAGGAGAGCTCCAAAATAATCCATAAATAAGTGTCCGGTTGTTTAAGTAGAAAGTTAAGATGTGGCACGATCAAAAGATCTTGTGGACATTTGCTACAACGGACAAAGTCCTCCTATTTAATTCTCGCCTTAAGTTGTTTCCAGGGAAGCTCAGATCTCGGTGGCAAGGACCCTACGAGATTGAAGAAGATTATAATCCTGGAGCCTTTCAGTTAAAAGGAGGAAAAGATGCCCCGTGGGTCGTAAATGGTCAATGCTCCAAGTTATACCTCACTGATGAACAGAAGTGAGAACGAGAGTTGTAAGAGGTAAGTTTATCAAAGAAGTTGAAACATACATAAGGAAAAGGCATGTATAGCAGAATAATATTATGTCTTCTAATAGATGTAAATATTAGCCTTATTTATGAGTTTAGTTTTTGTTGTGTTAGACCTGTTTGGCCTAGTGCTCAATCGTTATTTTTTTGTCTGGAGTTGGATATTCTCATTCTAAATTTTTAGGGAGGAAAATACCCTGAAGAAAAATTCCGGGAGGCCAACAGAATCAAAGACGATGCACCATATGACCGGCCATATTTGTATGAGTGCTCGTATGCGAAGGAGGCAAAAATGGCGGAGAGGTAAGAACGAATGACGACCTATTAGACGACAACCGCTTGTCACATGACCAGTCGTACGTTTCTTTGACGCCAGACGATGCGGCAACAGTGCCAAAGACGGGGTATCATGCGACCGCATATGCTTGTATGGGTCAACCATGATAACAGGTTTGAAAAAAAGGAGAGAAAAGAGGTTCAACAACAGGTCATACGAGTGCACCCGCTCGTATGGAAGGCCATCAAGTGATCTATTGGCGCGGTTTTTTGATTTCTTTCTAACTAACTCTCTTTGCCTAATCCCAAGATTATGAGGGTTCCAACCCATTATAAAGGGCTGAGTGTCACATCCCTTAGTCATAAACCAATCTAACCCTCAAGTTTCGTTTTTGCTTGCTACTTCCTCCTATAAATTTAGCCATAGATGAAGAACACAGTCGCCGCCATGAACAACAAGCCTTCTTCAACCTCCATCCGCATCATCCCTTTTCCTAACTTGGATGAAGTGGTGCCTGTCGAATGGAGGACTTGAGGAAAATGAGTCTCAAGGACGAACCACACTGCTACGTGTGAGCTGCGTTGGGCGTATGATCGCGCCCGCTCGTATGGGCGGTCATATGATGCGCCAACGCCGCTGCCTCGTCCACTACTTCCACCCTGTGATATCGGATCGATGAGAAGACGTTATAGAGAACAAAAAACTTGTCCATAAGGCATAACGCTAGCCTCCAGAGATCATCCGAAGGAGGATTGGCAAGGAGGAGATCGCCATCTTCGCCACCAAACACAAAGGGGCTACAACATCATCACCATTGTCATCATCATCATCATCATCACCATTCATCATCTTCATCATCCACATCCATCTTGTTGTAACATCACGAACCCCTAATCGATTGTCTTGTGGGTTACTTGTGTGATTCATTCACTTTTACCATCACCACCCTTGTGATGTTTGTTGTCTCCATGTGTGAGTAGACCACTAGTTCTCGGGGATACAGATTAATCTTGGTATGTATAGGATCTAAATCATCATGTTGGATATGAGATCCTCTGTTGAATGCCTAGTTTAATAATTTTTGTGAATGTTGTGAAGGGGGCTCACTCAGCATTATCGCCAAAAAGTCACGAGGTGTATCACTATCGTTGTAAAGGTTAGGATGTGAGGGTAATTCGAGGTGATAGTAAAAGCCTCTGCTCATAGCCTTTGCAATTGATAGGGGATTTACGAAGAACCCTTTGAGACTCCGCGTCCACGAGTAACCCTTAATTACGTTAGCTATACCCCGCAGGGGGAGACTACGGTAGTGTCGTGCGTGGCACGAAGTCTACCTAGAGTAGAACGTGTACCGTATGTGACTCCTCCCAGCATAATCGTCAAGAGTGACTCAAGTATCCAGAACAGATTACGCCGATGCATGAGTTGCGCTAGAAACATACCAATGGGGATTCTGGACTTCTTGAGAACGCCTTACTCCTCTGTCATTTCCACTTGTTACTCGTGATGTTGTTTTCTATTTACTTTTATGTTATTACTTTCAGTTTGCTCTACACAAATATCACTATTTACTTCCGCCATCATTTTGTTTGTAGTCTACAATTACTTGCACCCACATATCCATAATTTACTACAAGAGGCAATGCTCAATTCCTATGCTCATTGTGGAAGCGATACTCTTACTTCGAAAAAGCTACCACTAAACCCTGTGCAGGCGATTAGCCACCGCACGCTCCCCATCGGCGTCCCGACACAACTTGATGTGCGGGGAAAGTTTGGCATGGAGCTTGTCGAAGCCGTCCCATGGGCTTCGCTCTCCGCCGCGGGAGCGGCGGCAGCGGCCGCGCGCCAGCTTGGACCGCCATGGATCGATGGCAGCCCGGCTGGAGTAGTTGCCCTCCGCGTCGTGCTGGGCGAGCTTGCACGGTGGCGACCCACCACGGCCGTCACGCCCGCGAGCAGCACCAGCCATGGAGGAGGAGAAAAAACAGCAGAACAAAGGCCGGATTTGTCTCGCGGGAGGCCGGGATGGCTAGCGCACGGCGGGCGATTTTGCAACGGAGTGGTAAGATTTGGTAACCCTAAATCCCGACCGGACCAGTAGATATAACGTCGAAGGGACGGTTTTGCGGGTAGCCTGTAAATTTTTTACGAGCCGGGCTAAGTTTAGTGGATCTATTTGGACCAAGGAAAACAAGATCCTGCAAAACAACCAGAGTTTTACGTCGAGGAATCCGCTGGAGATATGCTCCATACTCCTGAACTCCGATCAAAATATGTTTGCTGGGCTGGATGCTAGTCGTTCGGTTCGCGGGTGAGCAGAGATAGGGCTAGCCGGATGGTAGGAATATTGACTCTCCGCGAAAATCTCACGGACCTAGGCATCTCGGCATGCCCAATGCAAAGGCAACCGCGAAACGTTTTTTAAAGACCCTCTTGTTTGTTCACCTCCTCCAACCCTATCCCTCCCCCTTCCATCTCTGTTCTCTCATGTGGCGGCGGCGGCATAAATGGAAGCACAGCTACGGAGGTGATTGCGCGGCGGCATGGATCCCCCTTCCCTATCTTCTAATTGCAGTGCCCTCTCTCCTTCCTCTTCATTTGTTCACGCAGATGGTGGCGGATCTCTCCGGCCGGGCGTGCCGCGCGTGCTGCGTGCTGGGCGATGGGCGTGCGTGCCGGCCGGGCGTGTGGGCGTGCTTGCCTGGCGTGCCTGCTTGCCGGTCGAGCGTGTGTGCTGTACTGATGTGTGCGTGGTGCACTGATGTATGTGCTTCTTTGTGCAGGCTGCATCAGTTGGAGGAGAAAACGAAACAGTTTGTCTAATTCACATCTAACCCACAAAATATATAATGCAGTAACAAAAAACAAAAAAAAAAACTAGGACAAAAAAATAGGGTTTTTATCATTTATGCCATTGATTGTGTTTCACTACTCAGTTTTGCCACTAGGAATTTCAACTGCTCAAAAATGCCATCGCTTCGTTAGGCACATGCTCAAAAATGCCACTGGACACCATTATTGTCAGCTCAAATCCCGTTTGCCATGTCATAATGACCAAAATACCTATATAACAACATGTCAGCTCTCCCTCTATCTCACTACAATAAAGTGTGGGTCCCACTTGATCTCAATAGCATTCTTATTTTCTCTAAAATTATTCGCTTAATTACTCCTGACAAGTGGGATCCAAACTTATCATTGTGAGATAGAGAGAGCTGACATGTGGGTATAGGGGTATTTTCATCATATAACATGGTCAACGAGTTTGACCTGAAAATAACGATGTTTAATGGCATTTTTGAGCAAACAGCTAATGGAACGATGGCATTTTTGAGCAAGCAACTCATGAAACGATGGCATTTTTGAGTAGTAGCAATTTCTAATGGCAAAACTGAGTAGTGGGACACAACTAATGGCATAAATGATAAAAACCCAAAAAAATTAAACCACAAACTGAGTGAACATGAGTTTAGATGTGATATAACTATGTCATATCTAAATGTGTCCTAAACAGGTCCAAAACGGAATAGGAAGTCAGGGTACCCCAAACCCAACCATGATTCATCAAAACCAAACAAAATAGACATGTTCGACCCATATACCGCCTTCAGATCAATCAGTCCCGAATCGACCCAGCCCGTCCCGTACCGCCTTCTCTGACTCTACATCTGATTCCCCAAACCGACCCCACTAACCCGCGCCTCCTCTCTTCTATCCCGCCGCCGCAGCTCCTCCATCGGCCAGCCGCCCCCAACGCCGGCGAGCGATACACTGCCGCCCTCCCGACGCGGCTACTGGCGCTACGCCCGCTCTCGAGCCAACGTCCCCGGTCCTCATCTCCGGCTCCGGCTCCAACGACGCCTCCCCACGAATTCAGTGGCGGCGCTGGGAATACCCAAGATTTTGGCCTATTTTTTTAATATACATATGTTATATGGCCCAGAAGTTAATGCAGCCAACCTAAGAGAGAGGAGCAAGCGCTGTCTAGTTACGCGCGCGGGCGAGCGAGCAGCCGTGCATCTCTCCCTCATTTGTTTTCCGATTCCTAAACCTAGCGGCGGCGGCGATTCCAACTCCGGCCGGCCCTCTCCCTCCCCGTCCCCTCCTCCAGTCCGGCCGGCCCTCCCCCTCCGCCGGTCCGCCCCTCCCGGACTGCCCCGGACCGGTTCGGCCGCTCGGGGATCCAGCCTCCGGCCTCCCTGCTGCCGCTGCCTGCTGGCGCCCTCCACCTCCAGTCCTCTCCTCCACAGATGCACCGCTGACCCCTCCTCTACTGACCACGGCACAGCTCCAGTGCTCCACCAAGGTATTTTTTGCCCTCTGTTTATTTAAGAAATCTGAAGATTTGTTATAAATGCCGCCGCCTATGATTGCTATAAGCAGTAGAAGCCATTCACTGATTGTTTGTAAACTGAAATTGAACTAAATGGACATTGAAGTTTCAAGAAGAAGAATGTTTATCTGATGGATTTGATGATTAAGTAAAAAAAGAATGAACAATATTATATTGTCTACAAACTTCTTAAGTTGGTGCTCATTTTTCCGGTAGCCACTGCTAGTGTTGAGAGGGTATTTTCCTCGATGAAATATGTGAAGAATTCGCTAAGAAACAAAATGGATGATGAATATTTGAATAGTTGCTTGGTTACATTTGTTGAGAGAGAATTCTTCAAGCAAGTGAAAGATGAGGATGTCATCAATCTCTTCTAAAAAGGGGATCGTAAAGTCATATTGTAATTTCCTTTGCTATGTAATCTTCCTTAATTGTTAGAGATATTGCCACACTGATATTTTGCTACTTTTATCGATGTATGGTCATTAAGTCATTGATATTGCCATCTTATTGTACATTTGTTGTTCTATTTTATTGCTTTGGCCAAAATTTTTTTTGACAGGAATACCCAGTAGCAAATTCCTGGCTCCGCCACTGCCCATGATGAGTTCCGACGGGAGACTTGACCTTGACGCGACGACAAGCACCCTCGGGCCGGAGGATGACACGGCGCAGGGTCTGATACTGCCGACCAAGGATAAGGTCATGTACCGGCCTCCGCCAGGGAAATCCGCGCTAGGTATGATGCTTGGGCTTTACATCTTCTAATCTAGAGCTATCTGCTAGTCAAATTGGGCGCCACCTGCGATTTATAGACTTAATGAACTGATCCCACTTCGTGTTTTAACACGTGTAGCCATGCCAGGAGCTTAGAGATTTAGAGTGAGCTAATCGCTAGTCTGTCTTGCAGGTTTGGACCTGCTCGCACACAAGAAAAGAGAAAAGGAAGTTAACAATTCATTTAAGCGGCCTCCTGAGAAGGTAGTGACGGCTGCTTCTTCTATGGATGAAGATGAGAGGCCAGGATCTACAGAAAATGATGCAAGCAGCCTGTCCGGTGTTGACCGTGGCATCGTGGCTCGCCGTTATCGAGGAACCAATTCCAGTGAGAAAACATCGTCGAAAGGTGCCTCTTCTTCTCTTGATCCATTGACCATATATACAGCTCTGGCGTAAAATATCTACTGAGATATATACTCTTACTGTGTTATGGCTGTATGCCGACTATTCATTTTCATTGATGTAACTTAGTCAAACTAAAGCTTTATACTCTGTTTCAGAATCTACAGTCACTGATGAGAATGAAAGGGGTCTTACACCCAGACATCGAGATGAATCCCATCGGCAACAGGTCAGTAATAACAACATTCTCTTGCTTGGTTTAGGGCTTACTCTGTCAAGAGTTTTATTACTTTAGGGTTTTACTAAACTCAGCATTTATTTCCTTGTTGCTTACAGACCCCCGCCTCTAGGTACGAACCGGATGATGACAGAAGATCCCGTGACAAACGTGGTGAACGCGAGACATCTGCATCCATTGGTTATAGTAGCAGTGGAAGGCGAGGATACCGTGATGACAGGGAATCGAATAGTAGGCGTAATGAACGGAGCAGATCTACATCTATCGACTACACAAACAAAAGAAGTCGGGATGACTATAGCTCGAGAAGCTCAAGAACACCTGGTACTTTGTTGGTATAGTATTCTTTGTCATGTTTTGGTTCTTGACTGGCTTAACATGCAAGCTGACAGGAGTGTGGTTGCAATTACAGCAAGATCTGACTGGGACAGTGGCCGATGGGAATGGGAAGATACACCTCGCCGGGAGTACCGTGATGATCGTCCTGGCTCCCAAAGACATTATCCAACACGATCTCCTATGCTGGCTGCTGCATCTCCCGATGCACGTTTGGTGTCTCCTTGGCTAGGCGGGAATACACCCCGTTCCGCAGGTAAAGACAGTTCAGCTCTATCTTTTGTGATATTTAACTTTGTTTCTGTGAAAGTAAATATGTTACTTCATATCTCAGTGATCTGACTATAATTTACTCATACTCATATTATCTATGCTCTTTTAAATGTCCAGCATCCCCTTGGGATCATGTTTCTCCCTCGCCTGCTCCTGTGAGGGCTTCAGGTTCATCAAAAGGGTCTTCGTATTCAAGTTCCAGTGGAAGATCTCATCTGCTTACCTTTTCAAATGTAAGTCATGATTCTTTTCGGATCACTTTATAGGTTCATCTAAACTCTGATTTTGTTTCTTCGATCTGTGGTCATTATACCTATAATCATCACCCTCTTATTTCAGGATGCTGAAGCTGATAGAAGCCCCTCAGCTGCTGATAGGAATTATGATATTACCGAGGAAATGATGCAAGAGATGGATTATAATGCTGACCGTGCCTGGTACTTACCCTTTTAGAAATTCCTTATGTCCTAGTGTTTATAAATGAATATAGCAACTCAACATTCTTATATTGTCAGAAAACCAAAGTTTAGCTAGTCATTCTTCTAACCTTCACAAATTCTTCAGGTATGATTGTGAAGAACACAACACTGTGTTCGATGGTGATAATTATGCTGCAGATGATAGCTCCTACAAAAAGAAGGAAGCACAATTGCCTAAGAAATTGGTAATTTTTTTAAATGTTTAATCACACTTTGAAGTACTCCATTCTAACATTTACCAGCTCTATTCATAGGAGTAGAGTGGCACATATTATTGCAACCCCGTAGTAGAGAACTATGTCAGTGTGTATGGTAAATGACTGCATGTAGGGTCTAGTACTTTATCTTCTAAGCACGAATTTGTTCTAGTAAAGTGTCATGTATTGTGGCTTCAGTTTTCCTGTAACCACCTGATATTATACTCACATACATGTCAAAATGCATTGTAAAAAGTCAAGTTGAGAGACATCGCGTTAGATATATGCTTCTATTTGCCCTGGTCATCTATTGTACTCCCTCCGATCCATAATAATGAACTAAAACCACGACACTTAATATGGTAGTTTGTCATTTACTTGTCGATTTAACATGTTACACTCTGGTTTTTTTAACTATTTTTATTGCTTGCAGACTCGTAAAGATGGTAGTCTGATGACCCTTTCTCAGAGCAAGAAATTATCACAGATGACTGCTGATAATGCTCAGTGGGAGGACAGACAATTGTTGAGGTCTGGAGCTGTTAGAGGAACAGAGGTGCAGACAGAATTTGATGATGAGGACGAGCGTAAAGTAATACTTCTTGTTCATGGTATGTTCCTTCCCTGTCAGAAATTCATTTTGGCGATGTTCTGCTTGCAGCGTTAGTTGTGACTAAAGCAAGCATCACACCAAACCTTTTGTGAACAATCCCCTGTTTCTCTTGCATTAGAGTTTCAAGAATATTCCTTCTTGTGAAGTGATGGAAACATTAAATATGTTTGTAATGTATAAATTAACCAGCACAATGCTATTAGCTACTCCCTCCATTCACAAATATAAGATCTTTTGGATATCTCAGTATGGACTATACACAGACTGAAATGGGTGAACAAACACACTAAAGCGTGTCTATATACATCCGATTCACAAAAAAGTTAGAATATCTTATATTTGTGAACGGAGGGAGTATTTGTCTGATTTCCCATCTCCGTTTGCTGGTTTATGTGCTGGCTAAGTGCTCCCATCTCCATTCGCTGGTATATGTGCTGACTAAGTAGCTGGTGGACATGAGTGTTCAATGTGAACCTGCGATCTTTCTGATTATTCACTCTCAATAGCTTCTACTACCTCCATCCTAAATTATAAGACGCTTTGTTAGGCTATTTTATAGCCTACCAAACCATCTTATAATTTGGAACAGAGGAAGTATATGAAGACAGCAAGCATCATCAACCGCTCACATGTTTCCATCCTTTATATGTCAATTTGAAACATATATTTGTGATTCTTCTATGTTTTCTTTCTTTTACATAATACATAGTAGCTAGGTTTGAAGCGAATAGGACATGGCTTGGCCCTGGGCCCTGGAATGCCCTTGATGTTTTTTCTTGATAACAATTATTTCTGCTTGTTTACAGTACATTCATGCACTTGAACTAAAACCAGTTGATGGCTTAATTTTTGGCAGATACGAAACCTCCCTTCCTGGATGGGCGAGTTGTATACACAAAGCAAGCAGAGCCTGTTATGCCACTGAAGGATCCAACATCTGATATGGCTATCATTGCACGAAAGGGTTCTGTTTTGGTTAGGGAAATTCGTGAAAAGCAGAGCCAGAACAAGTCGCGGCAACGCTTCTGGGAGCTTGCTGGATCTAATCTTGGAAATATATTGGGTGTTGAGAAAACGTCTGAACAGGTAAACTATTGCCACATTTCCCTTGTATGTCTTAAAATGTTGTGACTTGTCCATATGTTCAACTCACTTTTGCAAAATCAGGTTGATGCAGATACTGCTGTTGTTGGTGATCAAGGGGAGATTGATTTCAAGGAGGAAGCAAAGTTTTCGCAACACTTGAAAGAAAAAGCAGAAGCTGTCAGTGATTTTGCAAAATCTAAATCTCTTTCTCAGCAAAGACAATATCTTCCCATATATACTGTTCGAGATGACCTGCTACAGGTTTGTACTTGGTTTTATAGACTTATTATGAGTGTTCTATTTGTTTAATGGTTTTTGTCTTACTTTCCTCTACTACAAGACACATCTCGAAGCTGTATGATTACTTCTATATACCGTGAATTGTGATATACGCAAAATCTAAAACGGTTGCAAATTTGGAATATGGTTGAGGGAAGACCATTAGATCACCTAGGAAGGACATATATACAAATTCCTACTGCTTCATTAAGATAGGAATAGTTTGGAATCTAGTTTCCTTTCAGAACACCACCTATATTTATGCACCATTCTGGACTTCTTTCTGTATCTTTCTGTATTTAGTTTCTCTGAAATGATTATTATGCTAATAACCAGTGTTATGCTGCTGCTATGGAGCAGGTTGTGCGTGAAAATCAAGTAGTTGTGGTCGTTGGTGAAACTGGTTCTGGGAAGACCACTCAACTTACTCAGTATCTGCATGAGGATGGATATACCACAACTGGTGTTGTTGGCTGTACTCAACCGAGACGTGTGGCTGCCATGAGTGTTGCCAAGCGGGTCAGTGAAGAAATGGAAACCGAACTGGGTGATAAAGTTGGATATGCTATCCGATTTGAGGACGTCACTTGTTCTAGCACTATAATAAAGGTACAATTCTGCTTGTGCTTTAGTTCACATCAACATGTGTTGTGTATATTTGTAGTGTTAGAAAAACTTGATTATAGAAAGGTTCAATTCATAGGCTGGTAACCTTGTTGTTGTGTTAGCCTTATGATTTCTCATTAGATATAATTGGCCACATTCCGAGAACTCTTTAGGTTAACATTCTTAAGTTCAACAATTAGTTTTGGTTGACTTTCAGTTGTCTAGCATGGAATTCCTAACACATATTATATTTCCCCTTCTGTTTGTTTTGCAGTATATGACAGATGGAGTGCTTCTTCGTGAAACCTTGAAAGATGCCGACCTTGATAAATATCGGTATTGCTGTTAACCTGCCAATGTTCTCTCATAGTGCTGATAAATCTTGTGATATGCATATACCTCAGTTTTGGAATATTGGTTGCTGTAGTAATGCTTTCCCCCCCTCTTTTATGTAGTGTTATCGTCATGGATGAAGCACACGAAAGATCCCTCAATACTGATGTTTTGTTTGGCATATTGAAGAAGGTTGTTGCACGCCGGCGGGATTTTAAGCTAATTGTCACATCTGCAACCCTAAATGCAGACAAATTCTCAAAGTTCTTTGGAGGGTAAGAGAACTTGTTATATCTTTTCACCATTATAAAGATTTGAATCCACTGTCTGCAAACCCTATAATTATCTTCTTTGTCTGCAGTGTGCCTGTATTTAACATTCCAGGCAGGACATTTCCAGTTAATATCTTGTTTAGCAAAACACCATGTGAAGATTATGTGGAAGCGGCAGTGAAGCAGGCCATGACAATTCACATAACGAGTGGCCCTGGCGACATCCTCATCTTCATGACCGGGCAGGAAGAGATCGAGGCTACTTGCTATGCTCTTGCTGAGCGCATGGAGCAGCTAATATCGTCATCCACGAAGAATGTACCCAAGCTCTCCATCTTGCCGATTTACTCGCAGTTGCCTGCTGACTTGCAGGCCAAGATCTTTCAAAAGGCAGAAGAGGGCACTCGCAAATGCATTGTTGCTACCAATATTGCTGAGACGTCCCTCACAGTGGATGGTATCTTCTATGTCATAGATACCGGGTATGGAAAGATGAAAGTATACAATCCACGGATGGGCATGGATGCCCTTCAGGTTTTTCCGTGTAGTCGAGCAGCTGCAGACCAGCGTGCAGGACGTGCTGGAAGAACTGGTCCTGGCACATGCTACAGGCTGTTCACAGAATCAGCTTACCAGAATGAGATGCTCCCTAACCCTGTGCCAGAGATTCAAAGGACTAACCTGGGAAACGTGGTTCTCTTACTGAAGTCCCTCAAAGTCGAAAACTTGCTTGATTTTGACTTCATGGACCCACCCCCCCAGGAGAATATCCTCAACTCCATGTACCAGCTCTGGGTGTTGGGCGCCTTGAACAATGTTGGTGGACTTACAGAAATAGGTTGGAAGATGGTGGAGTTCCCATTGGACCCAACTCTAGCAAAGATGCTTCTCATGGGGGAGAAGCTGGACTGCCTTGATGAAGTATTGACCGTTGTATCCATGCTCTCAGTACCCTCAGTTTTCTTCCGGCCAAAAGATCGAGCAGAGGAGAGCGATGCCGCAAGGGAAAAATTCTTTGTCCCAGAGTCTGACCACCTAACACTCCTGAATGTATACCTGCAGTGGAAGTCAAACCAATATCGAGGAGACTGGTGCAATGACCATTTCCTCCATGTTAAGGGTCTCCGTAAGGCTCGGGAAGTGAGATCTCAACTGCTAGACATACTGAAAGCCCTGAAGATCCCACTGACATCATGCCATATGGAATGGGACGTGGTGAGGAAAGCTATCTGCTCGGCGTACTTCCATAACTCAGCAAGGTTGAAGGGCATAGGAGAGTATGTCAACTGCCGGAACGGGATGCCGTGCCACCTGCATCCCAGCAGTGCTCTCTATGGTCTTGGGTACACCCCTGACTATGTGGTGTACCACGAGCTTGTCCTGACAACCAAGGAGTATATGCAGTGTGTGAGCGCAGTGGATCCGCAGTGGCTGGCGGAGCTGGGTCCTATGTTCTTCTCTGTGAAAGACACGGACACCTCCCTGCTGGACCACAAGAAGAGACAGAAGGAGGAGAAGACAGCCATGGAAGAGGAGATGGAGAAGCTGAGGCAGGAACAGGCGGAAGCAGCACTCTTGGAGAAGGAGAGGGAGCGGCGGAAGAGAGCCAAGCAGCAGCAGCAGATCTCTATGCCGGGTCTGAAGAAAGGTTCGACATATCTGAGGCCCAAGAAGATGGGTTTGTAGATAACAAAGCTGGAAGAAGCTTTTGCAGTGTATTGTGGTTTTTGTAGGCCGAGGGAAAGTTGTACAATAGTTATATGTTGGTGATTCACTCGCGCCTGAAGGAATGTAGTAGTTCAAGCCTGCACTCTGCAGCATGTACAACACACATGAATGTAACATTTACATCACTTGAGGGAGGAGACGGCACTGTCAAGCACTTGTCACGATGGCAAAGCATTTTTCTTGGTGCTTGTTTGAATGTCAGTACTTTTTAAATTTTAATTCTTGGTTCTTGACTGACTTTTAGCTCAAATTTTAGATTGATTGATACGAAGTTCACCATCTTAATTACTCGGTTCTGAAGTGAACAATTCCTCTGGTGCATGTGCATCCGCTTGTTATGATTTCTCTGATGTTGTCGTCCACGCTATGAGCAACTGCAACATGAAACCAGCCTGCAAATAGTATAGTACGGCTTCATTTCAAAAGCGGTCTGGAGTTAGTTTTTGGCAAAAGCAATTTAGGAAACATGGTGTTGTTACTTGTTGGTTGTGAACCCGTCAAAAAAAAACTTGTGGGTTGTGAATGCCCAACCTATGCAGAATTTTCATTCTTGGTTCTTGACTGACTTTTAGCTCAAATTTTGTTGGTGATTCACTCGCGCCTGAAGGAATGTAGTAGTTCAAGCCTGCACTCTGCAGCATGTACAACACACATGAATGTAACATTTACATCACTTGAGGGAGGAGACGCCACTGTCAAGCACTTGTCACGATGGCAAAGCATTCTTCTTGGTGCTTGTTTGAATGTCAGTACTTCTTAAATTTAATTCTTGGTTCTTGACTGACTTTTTAGCTCAAATTTTAGATTGATTGACATGAAGTCCACCATCTTAATTACTCGGTTCTGAAGTGAACAATTCCTCTGGTGCATGTGCATCCGCTTGTTATGATTTCTCTGATGTTGTCGTCCACGCTATGAGCAACTGCAACATGAAACCAGCCTGCAAATAGTATAGTACGGCTTCATTTCAAAAGCGGTCTGGAGTTAGTTTTTGGCAAAAGCAATTTGGGAAACATGGTGTTGTTACTTGTTGGTTGTGAACCCGTCAAAAAAAAACTTGTGGGTTGTGAATGCCCTACCACTGCAGAATTGATGCCAGGACAGTTAAGACTGTTGTCTGTAGCCGCAAGATCTGGTACTTCTTCAGAGACTTGTGCAAGCAGAGACGCTGTGCACAAACTGTACTTAAGATTTAAGAGATACAACGGGTTCCTGCATAGCAAATTGTACTGTGAGGATTTAATAGATAAACGAGTTTGTGCATAGCAAAAAACATGAAAAAATTGTACTGTGAGGATTTAAGGGATAAACGAGTTTGTGCATAGCAAAAAACATGAAAAAAAGAAAATGTGTGGCTGCTGGGATTCGAGCCCAGGTCTCCACGGCCACAACGTGGAATTCTCACCACTAAACTACAGCCACATTGTTGCAGACGGAAGGCTAAAATTGCTTATAACAAGAGGAAGGTGCTGCTCGCTCGATGAGCTTTTCTCCTCGTGGGCCCCGCCTGCTCCATTCTCCACTTTCCCGACTCGGCTTCCGCCTCCGCCCAAGCCCCAGGGAAGGGAAGGAGGTGCCCTAACAGCCTCCAGAGGCGGAGGCGAGCGGCCGCGTCACCTACCGCCCCTCGCCGGCGAGCAGGTACCCTCCGACTCCTCGTCATTCTCAACCCTCCCTATCACTATCGGGCTGGGCTAGACGGAGCCCTCGTTCTTAGATCCATCGATGTCACTTCTCCGTAATCTCATCCTCGGGTGTTCGTGGTAAGGGGGCTTCGTGAATCGTGACCGGAATGCTATGCAAAAAAGTAGGCAGCGTAGGTTTAATGCATTGTGTAGTTGTTCCATGCATGCGTGTTCCCTGGTGGCAACTGAACTGATTGCGCCGCCTGACTTACCATTTGCCAAAGTAGTGGTGATTGCTGCGTTCGCCGCGGGTCCGCCTTGCGGTTTGTCCGAATCATTGAGCGTGTGGTGGTGATAACAAGAGTGGCGTGTCGGTTTGGTTGGTTCTTCCGCTGACTTACCTGATTCTTGTGACTTCCCATGGTAGACGCATGGACTGTTCTGCATTCTGTCGGTGCATTGCAAAAGAACTCATTTTAGTGGTTAAGTGCTTTTCTTTTCCAGAGTTGCCATTGTACTTGGATTAACAAGGCACTGATGGATGGAAAAAATATCATGCAGTTTTCCGCATACCGATAGATATTATGGATATTGCTTCATTTTCCCATTCGTTCCAATCGCGACCCAGCTTTGAAAAGGATTAATCTTACATCTTACGATACATAAAAGGTCAACTGTGATGGAATAAGTTGAATTTGGTTCTGAGATTCCAGTTCATCGACAAACAATTACATGGCGGGATGGAGCCCAAGGGGCGAGAGAGCTGAGGTTCATCTCGTGGATTGAATAATGCTGATATCTGCTAGCGCCTTGGAGGATAGCGTTCTATGTTTAGGGCAAGATCTGCATGTATGGACCTAACTTCAAGTTAACCAAGTTCTGTTCTTAGTCAAATTAAATATGGCAGTCAACGCCTACGGAGCCTTTACTCCCCTAGTTCAATATGAGAAGAGTACATAATAAAAATCATGCAGCCGCATTTAATTTAATTTCGAGGACAAGATTGTACTAACTTCTAAAGTGTAATAATTCTGGATCAGTCTTAAATCTTAATTATGATAAATTTTCTTTTGGATGGGTGAATCTTGCTGTCTTGCATGTGTTCCATCTCTAGCTATTGCGATGATTAACGCACAGCACAGTCACCCTGCATGATTTGCTGACCCGGCAGGTTTTCACGGCACTTATTTATTGTAAGGCTTTTCTAGGAAAAACTTATATTTGACAAAACAGAATCAGTCTGTTTATTGTTTGCCATGTTGTGCCCATTTGCTGGATCTGCCGTGAGAACATTGAAAACTCATGCTATATCGCCTCATTAAAAGCTGGATCTACCTAGGGGGCGGGTGATAACGTACACACACCAGCAAAGGTTCCATTTTCCGTTTCTCCTTTTGTCACGTGGTTAGACTTAATATTGCATGAAATAGATTGTAATTAGGTCACTTACCCGGTTTCATCGGGATCATGTCCCGCACCTCGAGCTGCCACCCTGAAGAACAATAACCCCCTTGGAGCCTTAGGGGGTGTTTGTTTCCAGGGACTTTTTGGTGTAGGGACTAGAAAAAGTCCCTCTTAGAGACTTTTTAACCAAACAGGAGGGACTACTAGGGACTAAAAGTTGCTTTTTGGGACTAAATGAAGAAGAGTCTTTTTTGGGACTTTTCCAACAATGCCCCTCCCAGCACCCATTGCCCCGCCGCCCCATGGTGTTGTTTGGTTGTTATTTTTCTGTATACCAGGGGTAACATGGTCTTTTACATGTCATTTAATAACCTCTAGGGAGGGACTAGGGAC